>NW_007727128.1:79716-82224 GCF_000696425.1 Galeopterus variegatus | reverse complement strand
CCCCCCCCCCCCCACCACCACCACCAAGGCCTTCCCTACCTACTGGTAAACTCAATATTCATCATCTCAGCTCTCCTGTCTTTCCTGCCCTTTGGAAAGACCAAAGACATGTTTTCCTGACTTAGGCTTTTCACACAAAGCTATGCTATCTATTCTAAGTGAGTCAATGTACAGTACATGCATATATTGAAACAATACTCCATATTCCACAAACACATACAAATAAATGTTAAAATTTAAAAAAAAACTCATTAAAAATAAAAACAAACAATGGTATGGAAGCTGAAAGACCTTATGAGGCACCAGAAATTACTTCAGAATCTCAGGGTTTTCTATTTGTCCTCATCCTCTTCTATTCCAACCCATTTCTTTTCAAATTTTAGTTCAAGATTTAAATTTTTTTTCTTGAACTTTTTTCTTCTCTTTGTAGTATGAGTCCATAATCCTTTTATTTATGATTCCCAAATCCTACACATTCTTGAAAATGAAATGTTTTGTTGCAATTCATTTGGTGGCAAAAACATGTACTGACCTGAACTGACATGAGGCTACTAACCGCCTGACTTTATCCTGTATAGGTTTAGCATGAACACACATAAATTTCACTGCAGCTATTAATATGCTTGATTATGGGGAAATGGGCAGGTCCCCACTGTTGGTATTATATAATATATTGTATATGTACAGAATTACTTTTCTAAAATCTGAAAAACTTATAATTCCAAAGCCCAGGGGCTTTAGATAACAGACTGTAAGCCTATACTCACCCTATATCAATTTCTTCAATTTTTTATTTCAAACCTTCAATATTTCAGTTATAGAAATAGGTAGGTTTTAGGGAGGATGCTTGTTTGAGGATCTAAACCCACTCATGTAACTATTTCTATTAAGCTGGTACATTTATTGTTTTAAACAACCAACTTAGATTTTGTAATGATGAATATGCTAATTATCATGATTTGATCATAACACATTGTACACAGGTATTGATATTCAACTCTGTACCCCATGAATATATATAATCAATTATGTTTCAATAAGAGAAATTTAAAAAAAATTTTTTAAATATACAGAGAAGAATCCAAAAACCACCAATTTAGAAATTAACTGTCAGAACACTATGCGTGAGTTAAGAACTTCCTATGTATTAGCTCTGAAAACCAAGGGTACCAGCAGCAAGAACCAGATCTACAAACAGTTGGGTGGCAAATTCCTTCAAAGCATTTCCCATGGTAATCCCTAACAGCAGCTCTAACTTACCCATTGTTGCTATACTTTAAAATGTGTCATTACTGTCCATAATTTGCTGCACTGTTTTAACTTAAAGAGCTTGTTTTAACCATTTCCCTTAGATATTTTTGAAAAACCTACTGAATCAAAACATTATTCCTAATACTAATACTTTAAAGAAGAGTGAGCTATTTTAGTAAATTCTTAGTCATTTAAGAGGAAGGTTTTAAGAAGCGATTTGCAGGTAGGAATAAAGAAAAATGTATAATGTTCAGTAAACTTTACTATCTTGTCACATACAACTGCATGACAAGTCATGACCTTTAAATATATCAAAGCAAACTTCCAAAAAGCATTTAAATATTACGTCAAATAAAAATCTCAAAATCATAAGCTAATTTTTTATTGTATTCCAATGTAACCAGAGGCACAACCACCAGTAAAAACAGGGAAGGGGGGAGGGGGCTATCCCATGACATCATCCGGCAATATGCAGTTTGAAGCCTGAGAGCGCTCTCCAAATAAGCCTTAGGAAAATCCAGCTGGAAAATCATCTCTGTCAAGCTTAGGTAACTTGAGTTTCAAAAAAAACCTTCAAAAAGCCCACTCCCCTCCCCCTTAAGTCACATGTCTGTATCATACGAAAAATAAAACCATCACTGATGCGTCTTCCTCCCACTACCCTGACAGCAACGGAAAGGTCACAATTAAGTGGAAACTCTCCACAGAGCCTGTTCAATCTGGAGAGGGAAGGGAAGGGAAAGAAAAGCGAAGAGAAGGCACAAATCTCCGCGCCTCCAAGGCAGGCGGGCACCTCCGCGGAAAACCCACTCCCGCCTGCTCATCCAACAGATTATGCCGACTCCAAGATGCAAGGCATTCCCTTAGAGAAAGTGGGGGTCAAAATCCCAGCAAACGACCCCAAAAGTCCAGCGGAGCCGCCCCCGCCTCCCCCACTCCATTTCCCGAAGGTGGAAGGTGCAGCTCGCAAAGTGTTCGGGGCTGCCCACCAGGCACAACTCTTATTTCGGCCCACGGCAGGGGTGGCCTGGGTGCATCTTCCCGGGCGGCTCGGGGGTTCCCGGGGAAGACGCGGGCTTCGGGGCGCCCGTCGTCCGGCCGTCCTCCCTCCCGACGCCTGCCGTCGGGGCGCCCCGCGGCCCCCTCGCCGCACCTACCGCAGTCGCGCCAGCGCTGGCCGACACGATGGGAGGCAGCTTCTCGCGCTCCGGCTCCTTCCCTTTCTTCTCCTCAGGCGCGGCCGCCTCCTCCGCCAGC
>NW_007727128.1:65881-76535 GCF_000696425.1 Galeopterus variegatus | reverse complement strand
CGCGCCCGGCCCGCCCTCCCGCCGCCCCCGCGCGCGCCCGGCCGGCGGAAGCCGCTCTTCCCCTCTCCCGCCGGTTCCTCTCGCTGGCCTCCCCCGCTTGGCCCGGAGCTCGCTGGTAGCGAGTCTGGGGCGCTGGGCGTAGACACCCTCGTCAACCCGAGGGCGGAGAGAGGAGGCGCCGCGGTCGACGCCCGGCCGCCATGTTGTTTGCAGACTGTCGACCGGCATGACGGAGAGGGGACCCGGCGCCGGGCCGCGCACGAGGGGCCTAGACGCGGGGGAAACAGGACGAGGCCTGCCAGGGTCGGCAGGGACAGAGAGGGTCCAAGTGGCACTTAGAAGACTGGGTGGACGCATGGCCGACCCTTCACGGACAGCCCTGGCCCGGAGCGCTTCGACCTGTTAGCGAGAGCCCTGCGCCCAGGGATGAGGGCTAGTGGCCTTTTGCCGTTTTCTCCCCAGAGCTCACGAAGCCGTCTGCCTTGGGCTGCTGCTTGTCCGTCTTATCCCTGGCCGCCCTCCTGGGCCGCAGGCCTGCGCATCCTCGGGGCACAGCCTTGCCTTTCTTAGCGACCGACCCTTCCTTTTTGCACGCTCCGATGGCCTTCAGCTATAAAAATCCTGGGGGTTGGGGGGGAGAGCGACGTCGTGGGCCCCACCTTTTCTCCTCTCCTCTCCCCCCCCCCATAGGGCAGGAAGGCCAGGTCACACTTCACATTCCTGGTCCTCTCATCCCCCCTTTTGACTGCCAGATCCGCCTCTGTCTTCCCGTCCCCACGTGCCTACGTTTCGCTGTCTCCCCGCATCCCTTTGTCTCCTCCTGTCCCTTCCTTGTTCCTTTCCTTTTACAAGTTACAGATGAACATGCTCCAACTCTGCTGCATAATTCTCAATGTCAGATCATTAGAAGATATAAGTAAGAACTTTAAAACTGAGGAGAGCTTTTAATCATGATATTAAAATTCCCCCCCGCCCCCCAAGAGAATTTCCTTTCTCATCGCCGGCTCCTTTCCTTTTCTCAGTCTACTGGAGCGACGGAGACACCTGCTGATCTAAGAGAAGGTAGAAAGTAAGAATTCGCTGTATCGCCTATAAAAAGTAGGAAATTTTCGACATTCAGGTCTTCATTATTTTACTCCAAGTTGCGTGTATTTTCAGATCAAGGATATCCAGATTCACATAAGAACCAAAAATATCTTTGAAACAAACCGAAAGATGATTTGGGGATTATCTATTGTTTTACATAATTCAAGTTATTAGTATAATTAAGTACTAGTTACAGTGCATCATGAGATGAGGTTGCATGTTTTTCAAACCCAGAATTTGTAACAAGCAGATCTGAAGCAAGCAATGTAATGAATGTAATAATTAGTATTCAAGATTGCCTTCTAAATGATAAATTCTGATTTTCATGTGTAAAAAGGCTTTCTATTTTCAATACAGTGGCACTCACCCCCTATTTACTTGTTAATTAACAAAAGGTATGGAGTAAGTGCCATATAGTCAACAAAAAGTATTTCAGTGCTAACTAGCCTTGGAGGGAACTGATGTATACAGACATTACTTTGAAGCATCCTCCTCCTTTCTATTGTTCTTGAATTCTGTTTCAGAGTTTTCTTTCCTTCTTAAACCTCCAAAATACTCATCCCTTAGAGAGGAACATACCATTATTTTTACTTTTAGCAGGTCAGCATGTGGATAATTGATACAGCAACAACTCAAATGCTCTTTTATAAAATAAAGCCGTTACTTTAACTAGAATTCAGGATATTCTGTGCTGCTAAATCTAGTTCATAGAACAAATACTGGGGGGAAAGTGTTCTCTTTCCTATTGTTTTCAACTAGATTTAGTAATTTGCTATAAAAATGCTTGGATGAGAAGCCACTTGGATTACATGCCTTATGCTTTCTCTTTTCATGTGTGAGACTAAATAAAAGTGTCTGTACATGTCGTCACATTCAACAGGACAAAATGCTTAAATATTGGCAAAACAAGGCAAGCCAGAATTTTAATTTCTGCTACTTCACCAAAGTAGATAATAACCCATTTCTAAACAAGTTCACTGATTGATTCACCTGTGAGTTTCATATCAAAAGTAATTCATTGATGTCTGCTTTTACTTCCTATTAAATCTGTTGCTCTCAATTCACCACCTCATCTGTCCTTCATACACACCTCTGGATGGGAGTTGGAGGGTGGGAATGGGGGCCACTGGAAAGCTGTAGAAAGTTAGCTCTGAGGGGACTTGTGGTTTTGAAAGCAACATTCCCAGCAGCCACCAACGTGCGTCTGGGAGCCCAAGTAGGAGAAGAGAGGGTTATGGAGCAGGACATACAGAGAGTTCTGGCCCTTCTATACAAAGGTGTGGAGAAGATACTTCAGTTATGCTAAGTGTCAGTGAGAAGGGCGGCAGTGATGGCATCCAGGTGTAAACTCATTAGCCTTGGAAAAACTGGGAGTGAGGTAGGAAAAACATTTCACCTTTCTTAAGTCCAGATGGAAAACCTGAGCTCATGGGGAATAGGATTTTTTTTATTTATTCCATGATGAATAGGGTTTTGAGGGGTGGGGGCTAGAGAACTCGTTGTTTAATTGCCAAAGAAGGAAAGACCAAAGTACAAGGTAATGGAAGGTCTAATTATAGATAACATTTTAATTTCACACACTAATACAAAGTAGGTTCTGACAGGTCATTGAAGAATGGTTTATAACTAATACTAATACCATAATTATGGAAAGTATAACTATGAACTAGTACAACTTTATTTTTTAAGAAAACATCTTTTTCACATTTCAACTAAGTAGTAAACCTGGGGAAATATACTTATTTTAGCCACGTTGACATTGTTTAAAACATCGCTAAAACTCTTCCTTAGGAAGTGGCCCCAGCTCTCTGAAGCTGGGGTGGTGAGGGTCAAGGGCTTCAGCCACACCCCCCTGACATCTGCACCCAGCTCAGCAATGACCAAGACACCGCTGGAAGCCCTTTTGTCTCCCCTGCAGGAATGTGGGGGGTTCCACAGGCCTCAACCCCACCCCTCTTCCTTTCTCCTCCCACACTATTTCCATTCCTTACCCCTCTCCCCCTCCCCCCACCTGCTCTGCAACAACATCATAGAATGTTAAATAAATAAACTTAAAAAAGAAACCAACTCTTCCTTAGGTAGAAAGATTGTGGCTTTTAAAAATTACTATTTAAAAAATAACTTTTCTTTATAAAAAAATACATTGTCATTACAGAAAAAAATAGAAAGTACAAATTAGCAAAATGAAGAAAATATTTCCACAGACTGCTAACTGGTCTTTCCTTTAGTTTACTTGCTCTAATTGCTACCAGAATGACCTCTTCAAAATAATTTCTTGCCAGTCCTTTGTTTAAAAATGCTTCAATACTTCAATAGTCTTTAAAAGACTTTCTGATAAAAACCCAAATCCCCTAGTATGGCATTCAGCTAAATCCTTTGCAAAGAAGACATTTTCTTTCTTTCTTTCTTTCTTTCTTTTTTTCTGACTGGTAAGGGGGTCATAACCCTCGGCACAGTGTTGTCCGCACCACGCTGAGCCAGTGAGCACACCAGCCATCCCTATATAGGATCCAAACCCGTGGCCTCAGCGTTACCAGCGCCGCAGTCTCCTGAGTGAGCCACAGGGCCAGCCCAGAAGGCATTTTCTTAATGCCATAATTAGAATCATTTCTTTCTTTCTGCTCCCAGAGCATATTATACATACTTCCTTTGTACACTTCTTACATTACATCTTAGTTGTTTTTTCCCCTAATAAGTCATGGCATAGAGGGGAAGGACCATGTCTAATTACTCCTTGACTCCCCCACATGTAGCAAATATCTGGAGTGTGCTGTTGAGGAGCACACCCAATAAGCTCAGGATAAATGAAACAAGATGTTTTCTTCATGGGCTTGTAAAGGGCGCTGCAACCATTTCCAAAGAGGAATTACAAAAATGCTCCAAGTGATGGACTGCTGTCATTCAGATGATTTGGTCCTGATACTGCTTCTTAAAAATTTTGAGCTTCTAGAGCAGTGTTATCAATAGAACTTTCTGTAATGATAGAAATGTTCTATGTCTTGTACTGCTTAATATAACAGCCCATAGCCACATGTGGTTATTGAGCACTTGAAATGTGGCTATTGTGACTGAGGAATTTTTAATTTTAATTTATTTAATTTATATCTGAATAGCTGCATGTAATTAGTGGCCACCATATTGGACAGCACAGCTCTAGAGTTGCACCTCAACTATGAGAGAGCACTTCTAAATTAGTGGCACCCTAACTGAGCTTCACCATGTCTTAACCTCATTCTTCAGAATATATGCAAGCAAACCTTCACCAAAGTAATAAAGGCAGGTCTGAAAGAGCTCTGATAACAAGCCTAAAAGTCTAAATAGCTTCTTTTTTCGTTTTTTTTTCATACTGTTTTCACAGAAATTTACATTTACAGGTGAAACAAACTACATATGGCTACATCTTGTCTTAGCCCGGTGCTATGGAAGAATGACCTCAACTAGAAGAAAATTTTAATTGCAATAAAAAATGAGATTGATGTATGTGTTTTCAAATTCGTTTTGGATGCCCTCCTCAGACATTTCCAAAGGAAGATTACATTTACACACACACACACACACACACACACACACACACACACACACACACACAAGAGGGTACTTCAGAAAGTTCATGGAAAAATAGAATTTAAACATAATACAATTTTTCCCATGAACTTATTGATTGGATGGTATTGTAGATGGGATTGTTTTTTTGATTTATGAGATATTTCCTTGTTAGCCTGTAGAAATGCCACTGATTTTGTATGTTGATTTTGTATCCTACACCTTTACTGAATTCGTTTGAGTTCTAACATTTTTTGGTGGAGTCTTTAGAATTTACTTTATATGAGATCATGCCATCTGAAAATAGAGACTATTTTACTTCTTCCTTCCCTACTTGGGTGACTTTTATGTCTTTGTCTTGCATAATTGCTCTGGCTTGGACTTCCAGTACTATGTTGAATAAAAGTGTACAGAGTAGGCATCCTTGTCTTGTTCCTGATCTGAGAGGAAAAGCTTTTATTAGATTTTCACCATTGAGTATGATGTTAGCTGTAGGCATGTCATATGGCCTTTATTATGTTGAAGTACATTCCTCTGTACCTGATTTTTTGAGAGTTTTTATCATGAAAGAATGTCATATTTTGTCAAATGCTTTTTCTGTATCTGTTGAGATGATCATATAATTTTTATCATTCATCATGTTAATATGGTATATCACATTTATTGATTTGCATATGTTGAACCATCCTTGCATCCCAGGGATAAGTCCTGTTTAATTGTGGTGTATGATTTCTTTAATGTGCTGTTGAATTTGGTTTGCTAGCATTTTGTTGAGGATATATATATATTTGCTTCTATGTTCATCGGGCATGTTGGCCTGTAATTTTATTTTTTTATAGTGTCTTTGTCTGACTTTGGTATTGGGGTAATGCTGGCCTTATAAAACAAATTTGGAAGTGTTCCCTCCTTTTTAATTTTTTGGAAGAATTGGTGTTAATTCTTCATTAAGCATATGGTAGACTTCACCAGTGAAGCCATCAGGTTCTGGGCTTTTCTTTTTCTTTTTTCTTTTTTTCAATTTTATTTATACTTATTTTTGTGAGATTCAGTTTGTTGTTTCAATATATGCATATACTGCACAATGATTCACTTAGGGTAGATAACATAGTTTTGTACCCATTAGAACATCCCTTCTCCTCCTCTCTGAGCCTCTAGTAACCATTATTCTACTCTCTACTTCTGTGAGAACCACTTTTTTTTTTAAGAATCCACATATGAGTGAGACTTAAGAAAGAAGAGGATGTCTCTCTCTACAGAGCCCATTCCAGAGTGACAGAAGAAGCATCTGCTCTATGATAATATTGGGGGACCTGAACACACCTCTCAGCATTGGACAGATCATCTAGGAGACAAATCAACAGAGTAATGATTACTCTTTCAGAAGGAGAGAAGAAATCTAGGGTAATTAGAGGGGGCAGGGAAGGGACTGGGGGATATGGAGGGATTGGACAAGGGGCATAAAGAATAAGTACGATTTGTAAAAAAAAAAAGGATAAGTATGATTTGTAGCAATATATATGCTAGTAATATTGATTTGATCAACATATCTCAATATTGAACCCCCAAAATATGTGTAATCAATTATGATTCAATAAATTTTTGAACCCCCAAAATATGATTTGATCAACATATCTCAATATTGAACCCCCAAAATATGTGTAATCAATTATGATTCAATAAATTTTTTTTAAAAATTAAAAACATAAAAATAAATAAATAAATATCTAATAAGTGGCCAGCATCAGAACACCTAAATATATACAGCAAAATATTAACAGACCTGAAGAGAGAAATAGACAGCAATACAATAATAGTAGGGGACTTCAATACCCCACTTCCAACAATGGATAAATCATCCGGACAGCAAATCAAGGAAACAGAGAACTTAAACAACTTTATAACCAAATGGATGTAACAGACACAAACAGAAAATTTCACCCAATAGTAGCACAACACACATTGTTTTCAAGTGTGTGTTCTTTGAACGTTCTCAAAGGTAGATTATGTTAGGCCACAAAACAAATTAACAAATATAAGATTAAATTTATATGAAGTATCTTTTCCAACCACAGCAGTATAAAATTAGAAATCAATAACGGAGATCATCTGGTATTTGTCTTTCTGTGCCTTACTTACGTCACTTAACATGATGGTTTCCAGTTCCATTCATGTTTTTGTCCTTTGCTTACTTCTAAAATGGGGGAACTTGCTGTGGGGACCAGTACTTGAGCTCTGTGGTTGAGCTAAATTGCTGCTTTGCTGCTGATTCCCTAGGGAAGGCTTTTTGTGCAGCTCAGGTTTTAGTGGTTGACCTTATAGGTACTTCTGGCTCTCCAGAGACCTGGGTTGTGTAGAAATTCTTATCTGGGCCTGAGTCTTTTCATCAAAATGCATCCCACACAACTCTATATTCCTGACCAGTCTCCTCTGAGTGGTCCTACACCAATTGGGGGACAGATCAGCTGTCCTTGCTGTGCCCCAGTGTTCCTCCAGTGGACCCATCTCCCCCACCACTCATGCTGCAAACACTTCCCATGGGATGGGCCATGTGCCGGCCCCTTGTGATGACTCACTGGCCTCTGAGTGGCTCCTTTTTTCAGTTGTTGTGGCTCCTTGCTCCTATGTGGGTCCATGGGAACCTATTAGTCGTCTTGCTGGCCTGGGGACCACTAAGGCCCTCCTCTCCCCTGCCACCTCCACGCAACTCCATCTGAAGGGCACAGCTGCAGCTTTTGCTGGCTCCTGCTCTGTGTGCACAGCAGCTCCAGCCTTAAAGCAGTCATGGCATGAAATGGTCAAAGTGTTTTTTTCTTTCTCTCATTGTGGTTTTTCCCACTTTCATGCAATCTGTATATCTCTACTCCTCTTCCCCTGAGCTCTAGTGGCCCCAGCTTGGCTGCTGTTGCTTTTTTATAGTTGTAAATTGGTTGATTTGTGGGAGAGAGTAATGCTGGGTACTGTCTATGCTGCCATCTTGACTGGAAGCCCACCACTTATCATATATTTAAAACTGTTATATCCTCTTAATCAATCCCTTTATCAATTATCATTATATAATGAACTTCTTTGTCTCTTGACAATTTTGACATAGTCTATTTTGTCTAAGTATCTACTTCTGCTCTCTCTTGCTTACCATTTATGTGGTATGACTTATTCTATTATCTTTTCACTGTTAGTTTCTGTTGTCTTTAAAGCTGAAGTGAGTCTCTTGTACGCTGCATATGCTTGGACTTTTTATAAAATCCATTCAGCCACTCTATGTCTTTTTATTGAGGAATTCAATTCATTCATAATCGAAGTAATTATTGATAGGTAAGGACTTACTATTGCCATTTTGGTAATTGTTTTATGACTATTTTTTAGTTACTTTCCTCCTCTCGTGCTGTCTCCTTTTGTGACTTGATAATTTTCTGTAGTGGTATGCTTTGATTCCTTTCTCTTCATCTTTCGTGTATCTAGTATGGGTTTTTTTTTCCTATGATTACCATGAGGCATACATAAAACAGTCACAACAGTCTATTTTAAGCTGATATCAACTTAACTTTGACTGCATACAAAAATTCTGTGCTTTAACTTCTCCCCAACCACATTTTATGCAATCGATGCCAGAATTTACATATTTTTATGCTGTATATCCATTAACAAATTATCACAGCTATACTTATTTTTAATACTTATGTCTTTTAACTTTTATACTAGAGTTGAAAGTGATTTATGCACCACCTTAGTACAGTATTAGAATATTCTGGTTTTGACTATATGCTTCTTTATAATGAGTTTTTAACTTTCATATATTTTAATGTTACTAATTAACATTCTTTCATTTCAGCTTGAAGAACTCCCTTTTTAGCATTTATTTATATATATATATATTAGTATTCATGAGATACAAAGCTAATTGTCCCCCTCCTGCCCATGATGTGGGGGCCAGATTCATACTGGGGGCATACCCATTACCAGAAATTACTTTTGTACACTTTGTCCCCTCCCAATTATCCCCCAACCTCCCTGCCACTCCCCTTCTCCCCTCCACTCCTATTTGTAGCCCTAGGAATATTCCCTCCCTCTGTTAGACCATGGCACTACTATGGTTTTTCTTTCCTTCCTTTCTCTCTTAGCTCCCACATATGAGTGAGCACATTTTGAGTTGATGTTAGTGTATGGTGAGAGATGCATATCTAGTTTCATTCTTCTGCATATGGATATCCAGTTTTCCCAGCACCATTCATTGAAGAGGCAATCTTTTCCCCAATGTAGATTTTTGTTGCTATTGTCTAATATCATATGGCTATAAGCATGAGGAGTGATTTCTGAGTTCTCTATTCTACTCTACTGGTCTGAATGTCTATTTTTATACCAGTACCATGCTGTTTTGGTTACAACAGCTTTATAGTATAATTTGAAGTCAGGCAGAGTTATGCCTCTGGCTTTGTTTTTTTTTTTTTTGCTTTTTGCTCAGGATTGCTTTGGCTATTTGGGGTCTTTTGTATTTTCATATGAAAGGTAAAATTGTTTTTTCCATTTCTGTGAAGAATGTCATTGGTATTTTGATGGGGATTGCATTGACTCTGTAGATCACTTTGGGTAGTATAGACATTTTCACAATGTTAATTCATCCAATCCAAGAGCATGGAGTATCTTTCCATCTTTTTGTGTCTTCTTTAATTTCTTTCAGAAGTGGTTTGTAATTCTCATTGTAGAGGTCTTTAACATCCTTGGTTAAATTGATCCCTAGGTATCATATTTTTTTGGTAACAATTGTAAATAGGCTAGCTTTCTTGATTTCTTTTTCTGCATGTTCACTGTTGGAGTATAGAAATGCTACTGATATTTGTGTGTTGACTTTGTATCCTACAACTTTGCCACAATCATTTATCAACTCTAAGAGTTTTTTTGTAGAGGCTTTAGGCTGTTTGATATATAGGATCATGTCATCTGCAAACAGGGACAGTTTGACTTCATCTTTTCCAATCTGGATACTCTTTATTTCCTTCTCTTTTCTGATTGCTCTGGCTAGTACTTCTAACACTATGTTGAATACAAGTGGTGAGAGTGAGCATCCTTGTCTAATTCCTGTTCAGGATGATATTGGCAGTGGGCTTGTCATATATGGCTACAATTATGTTGAGATATTTTCCATCTATACCTAACTTGTAGAGAGTCTTTATCATGAACGAATGTTGAATTTTGTCAAATGCTTTTTCAGCATCTATAGAGATGATCATATGGTCTTTGTCTTTGATTTTGTTGATGTGGTGTATCACATTTATTGATTTGCTTATGTTGAACCAACCTTGCATCCCTGGGATGATCATGGTGGATAAGTTTGTGTATGTGTTGCTGTATTCTATTAGTTAGTATTTCATCGAGGATTTTTGTATCCTTATTCATCAAGGATATTGGACTGTAGTTTTCTTTTTTTGTTGTATCTTTATCTGGTTTTGGTATCAGGGTGATGTTTGCTTCATAGAATGAGTTTGAGAGAATGGCTCTGTTTCAATCTTTTGGAATAGTTTGTAGAGAACTGGTATCAATTCCTCTTTGAAGGTTTGGTAGAATTCTGCTGTGAACCCACCTGGTCCTGGGCTTTTCTTTGTTGGGAGCCTTCTGAAAACAGCTTCAATCTCTTTTATTGTTATTGGTTTGTTCAGATTTTCTACACCTTCTTGGCTCAGTTTTGGTAGTTTGTGTGCGTCCAGAAATTTATCTATTTCCTCCAGATTTTCAAATTTGTTGGCATATAGTTGTCCTTAGAAGTCTCTAATGATTTCTTGTGTTTCTGAGGTATCAGTTGTAATATCACCTTTTTCATTTCTAATTTTTGTTATTTGGGTCTTCTTTCTTCTTTTTTTTGTGAGCCATGCTAATGGTTTGTCAATTTTATTTATCTTTTAAAAAAACCAACTTTTGATTCATTGATCTTTTGTATCATTTTGGGGGTTTCAATTTCATTAAGTTCTGCTCTGATCTGAATGATTCTTTCCATCTGCTAACTTTGGGTTTGGATTGTTCTTGTTTTTCTAGT
>NW_007727128.1:61388-64929 GCF_000696425.1 Galeopterus variegatus | reverse complement strand
TATTTGATTTCCTTTGTTTTTCCATACGAAAGGTAAGATTGTTTTTTCCATTTCTGTGAAGAATGTCATTGGTATTTTGATGGGGATTGCATTGACTCTGTAGATCACTTTGGGTAGTATAGACATTTTCACAATGTTAATTCATCCAATCCAAGAGCATGGAGTATCTTTCCATCTTTTTGTGTCTTCTTTAATTTCTTTCAGAAGTGGTTTGTAATTCTCATTGTAGAGGTCTTTAACATCCTTGGTTAAATTGATCCCTAGGTATCATATTTTTTTGGTAACAATTGTAAATAGGCTAGCTTTCTTGATTTCTTTTTCTGCATGTTCACTGTTGGAGTATAGAAATGCTACTGATATTTGTGTGTTGACTTTGTATCCTACAACTTTGCCACAATCATTTATCAACTCTAAGAGTTTTTTTGTAGAGGCTTTAGGCTGTTTGATATATAGGATCATGTCATCTGCAAACAGGGACAGTTTGACTTCATCTTTTCCAATCTGGATACTCTTTATTTCCTTCTCTTTTCTGATTGCTCTGGCTAGTACTTCTAACACTATGTTGAATACAAGTGGTGAGAGTGAGCATCCTTGTCTAATTCCTGTTCAGGATGATATTGGCAGTGGGCTTGTCATATATGGCTACAATTATGTTGAGATATTTTCCATCTATACCTAACTTGTAGAGAGTCTTTATCATGAACGAATGTTGAATTTTGTCAAATGCTTTTTCAGCATCTATAGAGATGATCATATGGTCTTTGTCTTTGATTTTGTTGATGTGGTGTATCACATTTATTGATTTGCTTATGTTGAACCAACCTTGCATCCCTGGGATGATCATGGTGGATAAGTTTGTGTATGTGTTGCTGTATTCTATTAGTTAGTATTTCATCGAGGATTTTTGTATCCTTATTCATCAAGGATATTGGACTGTAGTTTTCTTTTTTTGTTGTATCTTTATCTGGTTTTGGTATCAGGGTGATGTTTGCTTCATAGAATGAGTTTGAGAGAATGGCTCTGTTTCAATCTTTTGGAATAGTTTGTAGAGAACTGGTATCAATTCCTCTTTGAAGGTTTGGTAGAATTCTGCTGTGAACCCACCTGGTCCTGGGCTTTTCTTTGTTGGGAGCCTTCTGAAAACAGCTTCAATCTCTTTTATTGTTATTGGTTTGTTCAGATTTTCTACACCTTCTTGGCTCAGTTTTGGTAGTTTGTGTGCGTCCAGAAATTTATCCATTTCCTCCAGATTTTCAAATTTGTTGGCATATAGTTGTCCATAGAAGTCTCTAATGATTTCTTGTGTTTCTGAGGTATCAGTTGTAATATCACCTTTTTCATTTCTAATTTTTGTTATTTGGGTCTTCTTTCTTCTTTTTTTTGTGAGCCATGCTAATGGTTTGTCAATTTTATTTATCTTTTAAAAAAACCAACTTTTGATTCATTGATCTTTTGTATCATTTTGGGGGTTTCAATTTCATTAAGTTCTGCTCTGATCTGAATGATTCTTTCCATCTGCTAACTTTGGGTTTGGATTGTTCTTGTTTTTCTAGTTCTTTAAGGTGAAGTATTAGGTTGCTTACTTGCCATCTTTCCATTCTTCTGAAGTAAGTATTTAATGCAATAAATTTCCCTCTTAGTACTGCTTTTGCAGTATCCCACAGATTTTGGTATGATGTATCATTATTTTCATTAGCTTAAATAAGTGTTTTGATTTTCTGTTTAATTTCTTCTTGCACCCATATGTCATTAAGTAGAATGCTGTTTAATTTCCATGTGTTTCATTTGTTTGATTTGTTATTGATTTCTAATTTTAATCCATTGTGATCTGAAAAAATACATGGGATAATTCCAATTTTTTTGAATTTATTGAGACTTCATTTGTGACCTAACATGTGATCTATCCTGGAGAATGATCCATGTGCTGATGAGAAGAATGAATATTCCAAGGTTGTTGGTTGGAATGTTCTGTAGATATCTGTCAAGTCCAATTGGTCTAAAGTGTTGTTTAGGTCTTGTATTTCTCTGATTCTTTGCCTAGATGATCTGTCCAATATTGAGAACAGGGTGTTCAGGTCCCCTCCTATTATGGTATTATTGTTTATCTCATTCTTTAGGTCTAATAGTGTTTGCTTTATAAATTTGGTTGCTCTGCCATTGGGTGTGTATATTTTTATGATTGTTATGTCTTCTTGATGGATAAATCCTTTTGTCATTATATAGTGGCCTTCTTTATCTTTTTTATGGTTTTTGGTTTAAAGTCTATTTTATCTGATATAAGAATTGCTACTCCAGCTCATTTTTCATTTCTGTGTGTGGTAGATCTTTTCCCATCCTTTCACTCTTAGTCTATGTGTGTCTTTATAAGTGAAGTGAGTCTCTTGAAGGCAGCATATAGTTGGGTCCACCTTTTTAATCCAGTCAGTCAGTCTGTGTCTTTTGAGTGGGGAATTTAATCCTTTCACATTAAGAGTTCTTATTGAAAGGTGTTGATTTACTCCTATCATTTTACTGATTTTTGTTTGGATGTCTTAAGTATCTTTTGTTCCTTTCTTTCTGATTCACTGTTTGTCTTCTGTATTTGTTGGTTTCTTGGGGTGGTAGATAAACTTTTTTTCCTCTTTATTATTAGCATTTTAATTTTACTGGTGGGCTTTGTTTTTTCTTGAGTATTTATGGTAGTGGTGGTTGTTTTTCAGGTATCAAACCCAGTACTCCCTTGAGAATTTCTTGTAACGGTGGTCATGTTGTAGTGAACTCCCACAGTTTTTGTTTGTCTGAGAAGTATACTATTTGTCCTTCGCTTTGGAAGGATAGCCTTGCTGGGTAAAGTACTCTTGGCTGGCAATCTCTGTCTTTTAGTATTTTGAATATATCATCCCATTCCTTTCTGGCTTTTGTGTTTTGTGATGAAAAGTCTGATGTTAGCCTGATTGGGGCTCCCTCATAGGTGATTTGATGCTTCTCTCTTGCAGCTTTAAGATTGTCTCTTTGTCTTTGAGTTTTGCTAATTTGACTATAACATGTCTTGGAGAAGACATTTTTGGGTTGAATACATTTGGGGATCTTTGAGCTTCCTGAATCTGAAGATCTTTGTCTTTCCCTATACCTGGGACATTTTCTGCCATTATCTTGTTGAATATGTTTTTAATGCCATTTCCTTTTTCCTTCCCTTCTGGAATACCCATGATTCATACATTTGGGCACTCAAGGATGTCTGTTATCTCTCTTAGATTTTCTTCAATGTTTTTAATCCTTTTTTTCTTTTTTTTTTGTCTGCCTGCGTTATTTCAAACAGCCCATCTTCGAGGTCAGAAATTCTCTCTTCTGCTTGCTCTAGCCTGCTGGCTAAACTATCTGTTGCGTTTATTATTTCATTGAATGAATTCTTCAGCTCCACAAGCTCTGCTACACTCTTTTTCAGGGCATTGATTTCTTTCTTTTTTTTTTTTTTTTGAATTTTTAAAATTTTATTTTTTATTTATTTTTTTTAAATTATTTATTTATTTATTTATTTTTATTTTGTCAATATACACTGTAT
>NW_007727128.1:32715-56935 GCF_000696425.1 Galeopterus variegatus | reverse complement strand
GACGCCATCTTCCTTGCTCCTCTGGCCCGCGCAGCACTGAGCAGACATCGCGGCGGCTGACAACGACGGGTGCTCCCCGCGCCGCTGCGGCCCTCCTGGCAGGGCATTGATTTCTTTGTACATTTTTTCTTTCAGGTCCTGTATACTTTTTCTCATTTCATTGTGTTGTCTAACTGAATTTTCTTGTATCTCATTTAGTTTCCTTAGAATTGTTGCTTGAAATTCCTTCTCAGTCATTTCAAGGACTTCCTGTTCTATATAATCTAGAGCTTGAGTTATTGTTACCATTTGGTGGTGTTGTATTTTCTTTCCTTTGGTAGCTTTCCTTTGGTGTTTCATCATTGTAGCAAGGGATTTCACGGTCCACTTATTCGACCCTAGTGTCTGGCTAGGATCCTGCAGGGACTGCCAATTTGGCATGGCTGCCTCAGTGCCTGTGGGTGGGAGGCTCGGGCCTCTCTGGGCCATGGGGACTGGCCTGGGCTGGTAGTCCCACAGTGGCACCTACCTGCTCCAGTGCAGGTGCCTTGGGACACGTAGGCCTGGCAGCTCTCGAGCCTCTCTGGGTGGTGCGCACTGGCCTGGTCTGGGAGTCCCATGGTGGCACCTACTTGCTCTGGTGCGGGTGCCTCAGAGCACATGGGCCTGGCCTCTGATCCTTCTTTTCATTATGAAGGAGCTTTGTTTAGTTACAGAATGCTAAATGGCACTAAAACATCTACTTCTTGAAAAAAATTCTATTAATATAGAAGTATAAATACATTAGTAAGGAAGCTCACAGTAAAAGTCAAAGAGTTACATGACTACTCTGATACTCATATGCCTTTGTAATCTATACTGATTACAAACCTCTTTTAGAAACCAATTTTGAAGGGCAAATCTGGATTCTTAGTGATAACCATAGATTCTTTTATCCATTGTTGCTGATGAAACATTTGTCTATAAACCCAGAAAAGCCAGGCTGAATGTCAGTGCCCTCAGCTATCTCCTATTGTAGATGTTGTGTCACTGAAAGTGTTAATTCCTGACCAACTTTTTCTGGTTGGTAAAAATCAATAAATCAACCACCAATTAACCAACATTATTGGTCGTATACTGTATGGCAGACAACATACTTGATTTGATGCCTAGGATATAAGAATTAATAAAACTATTCCCAAGAAGTTTACAGTGTAGTGCTGCAATGGTCCTCAAACTTTTGTGTAGAGCATATTCACTTGGGTAGCTTATTAAAATTCATACTTTCAGACTTCACCCAGAGATTAAAGCTGTCAAGTTGCAAAATTATCATGGGGGGAGTGGGGGAAGGATGGGCCTTCATAATGTCTTCTAAGAGAATGGTGCTCCCTGGAATGTGAGTTTACCAACTGTGTGGCTGTGGAGTATAGTGGGCATTGTGGTATCTTGCCATCATCAGTCTCTTCTTCTCTTGGTACATACACATGCCCCAATCCCCACCCAATGTACTTGAGAAGAAGTGATCTCCATGTCTGGTTTTAGGTGTGGGCACATGGCTCAAAGTTAATCAGTGCAGTCTCATCTCTTCATCAAGGTAACTAGCTTTGGAAATGGGTACTTGACCCAGTTCAGGTTAACAAGAGGTAAGGAAGTGTTTTCTGGGAACTCTTAAGGGAGGGGCTTTCTTACATAGAGAACTTATAGGAACAACCTCCCCTCTCTTCCGAGATGTGGTGGGGAAAACAAGTTCCCAGGGAACTAGGGATCGCTCTCTTCCAGATGAAGCTGACGCCATGGAGGGAAAGAAGAAAACAGAAAAAGAAACCAGATGTTTGATGACGTTGATGAGACACTGAACTCCTGTAATTCATTACGTTTTCTTTCTTTTAAGAAAAAGTTTGCATTTTTTTGTTACTTGCAACAAAATACGTCTTAGCTGGTGTGTTAGCTTTAGGGGCGGGCCCAGCAATCCTAATTTTTAATAAGCCACTCCAGGTGATTTTCAAGTAGGTGGTTAATCTAGTCTAATGTGTTTGGACAGATTATTTTCAGAGAGTAGAAGTGCTTGCTTCATAAGCTTAGTTTTGAAAACTTTTCAGGAAAATATGTAGGTTAAGAAGAGTTTAACTAAATCACTTTCAATAAAGTATTTTGTATTTTGACAGTTTGAATCATTTGTCCATAATATATCTGCCAAAAATAAATGATTCTAAAACTTAAAATCATATATTTTCTGCTTTGCCATCATAAAAAATTATTTCATTGCAGTCATAGTGATACCAGTTTTATGCCTTTTGTCTGGTGAAGTCTAGAAAATGGGTTTTAAGTAATCATTATTAGTGAAAATTGAACTGTCTCCTCAACAGTCAGATCAGAAAATTGAAACAAAATTAACAGTTCCTTTATTCTTCAACTCCACACAAGTAAAAAATGCTCCATAAAATTGATAGGCAACATTATTATCATTTTGCCCTTTCAGAAATCAGCTCATCTATATTCTGTTGATGAAATAGTGAAATATTAAAATTTAATAAATGCCAGTTAAAAATGGACAAAAGAAAATTGTGCTGTTGATTAACCTGCATCTTAAAGGATTAGGACTGAAAAGATTTCAGAAAGTGACAACTCATTAATATTCTTATTTATTGAATTAATATTCAGTTACTTGATGGTGCTCATTGTATCTGTGATTAACCTTTTACTTTCCTAAAAAGATGATGTTTTATAAGGAAAAGACATAGAAGGAAAGGGATAAAAATAATCTTAAAATAGCCTCTGTAAAATTCCAACTTGCACTTTTAAAAGACCTCCATTTCATTAAATAAGATAACCTTATATTCTAAATCCCTTGTTTGTGGCACGGGTCTGAAATCTTCCTATCTGGCAACAAGGTCTCTAAACAACTAATTGCATGAGGCAGAAATTTTATTGGTCAGTACAATAGGCAGAATTTCTAAGTGATCCCCAAAGAGGTCCCACCCCCTACCAAGACCCTATGAATGTGATGAGGTTTCACTTCTGTGATTGTTGTTCTATGGCACGGCTGACCTTAATTAAGATAGATTATCTAGGTGGGCCTCATCTAATTGCGTGAGCCCTGAAAACTGTAGTGCTCTTTCTGGCTGGCAGCAGAAGTTAGAGAGACTCTCAGTGTGAGAAGGGCTGCATGAACCATTGCTGGATTTGAGGATGGAGGGGGCCACCTGAAAAGGAACGTAAATGGCTGTCAGGAGCTGAGAGAAAAGCCTCTAGCTGACTGCCAGCCAGGAAATGTAGACCTTAGCCCTAAAACTGCAAGGAACCAGATTCTGCCAAAAACTTGTCTGAGCTAATAAGTGGATTCCCAGAGCCTCCAGATAAGAGCCCAGCAGGCTGACACCTTGACCTCAGCTTTGTGGGACCCTAAGCAGAGAATCCAGTCAAGCCTGCCTGGACTTCTGACCTTCCGAACTGTGAGATCATAAATGAGTACTGTTTTAAGCTGCTAAATTTGTTGTAATTTCTGACATCACAATAGAAAACTAATATAGTTAGGAAAATTGTGAACAGAATATTCAAGGTAGAAGGGACAGCAGAGAGCTTCTGTCCACTGGTTCCCTAGACAAAGGAGGTCCTTAGACACAGAAAACAATGTGAAACCCAACTATTTCAAAACTTAAAAAGCCTAATATAAGTCATACCATTATTATCAAATACAGCTACACAGACTTACTTGACCTTGACAGACCATCAAGTTTCTTTGTTTTCACTGTCACTAGAACATGAACACCACTTGGCAGTGACGTTGACTCTTTTGTTCACCTTTATACCCAATGCCAAGAACAGAACCTGATACCCAGCAGGCACTTAATAAATGTTTACTGAATAAACAAATAAATGATTAGGCCTAGAATTATACCAAACCAGAATTATAACAACAATTATTTAACTGTTGATAATTATTTATGCTTAAACTCATTAGAGAAATAATAATAAACTATTTGAATGTGTAAATGCAGTTGGATTGGCCAAATCATTCACAGGCAGGGGAAAGGACATTATTTAACTAATTCGTTTTTTAAAAAAACATTATTTTTGTCCATCATTCCTAAAAATACAGAAGAGGGAACTGAAGTCTAGTTAAGTATGTCAGTGTTAGCTAAATTGTGGTACTGGCTCTAAATGTTTTTGGTAGGAAGTTTTATTTTATTTTTTATTTATTGAAACATAATTGATAAATTATGGGGTACAGTGTTGAATATCAGTACCTGTGTGCAATATGTGATGCTCAAATCAGGATAATTAGTATATTCAACATTACACAATGTAATAATTTTTTGTGGCCCTTTGGCATTGATAGAAAGCTTAAAATCAGGCAAGAATATATCCAAGTTTAAAACTAATAAGTGCTGTTGCTAAATCAGCTGTGTGAAGAGGAAGTGAAAACAGACTAAAGACTTCAGATTCACAGTAAGTGGAAGACAAGCTCAATTCCATTCAGTTGAATTAAACAAAATTTATGAAACATCTACTATGTGTAAGATATTAATAGACACATTCTCAGGTTATAAGGATGAACAAACATGCCTTGACCTCCAGTAGTTGCAGCCTAGGAGGGGAACTAAGGCATGAACACTGATAAATACAGTACAAGGTTGAATGTGAAGGGCGCTGTCAGAAAGACACAATGAACGATGGGAGCAAAACTGGTGGCGAGCTTCTTTGTAACTGGAAGGGCAGAGAAAGGTTTCACGGAGGAGGCATCATGTGGTGCCACAGCAGTGCAGTGGTCACTGAGTGGAGTTTCCTCCAAAGTTTATTTACATTTTACAGAAGAGATGTCTCATCAGAAACTTGCCCCTTGAATTCATGTGACATCAATGGCCTGAAATCTGAACAGAAGGAAAACCAGCTGTAGAATGCCTCAGAGGTAAATTTACAGAACCTTCCTACACTGAAAATTGCACTCGGTTTGTATTTTCCATCACTCATAAACACTTGTTCCCTTGTCCCTCAGTTTTTTCTTAATGAGAGTGATGCTTAACTCCACCCTGTGGTTAATGTAGAAGATAAAGCATTTTGAAAATGTGAAAAGATATAGCACTAATTTATTCAAATAGCTGCTTTATATCTGAGAGGAATCCCATCTCCAATTCCATTTGTAGCTTGTAGTTTCTCCTCACCAGACCAGGGAATTAATCCCTAGACTTATTTGCACTTCTGTTTCAAATGTTCTTTTTACATTTGTGGAATGTTTCCTCAAACTTAAATACAGAATTGACCAAAAGGCATAGCAAAAAATCCAAAAGTATCTGAGAAATGATACATTTTTTTAAAACTGCTTTTTTTATTCATCTGAAACTGCATCTGTGGTATATAGTAATCTTGATTACATTGCCCTCTTGTGGTGGTATGAAGGTATAGAGTGCAAGAAGCATCTCCTTGCACATAGTCTTATTCAGCATTTAGTGACCACCACTTGTATGCTTAGCACTAAGGTAGGCTCTGACAATACTGAGTCAGTTAATATACATTTCCTACCCTTGTTGATTTCTCAGTCTAGCAGAAGATGCATTTCACCATAGCACAGGATGAAAAGGAACTTATAGCAGAAGTATGTACAACAATCTGTGAATACTCAGAGGAAGGAATAAGCATTTCTCCCTGTGTCAGAAGGGCTTTTCAAACACATTGCATTTGAGCAGCACCTTGAAAAATGGAATGTGTATATGTGTGTGTGTCTGTGTGTGTGTGTGTGTGTGTGTCTTTGTGTCTGTGTGCGTGTCTGTTGCTCCAAGATTGAAGGAGCAGCCTGAGTAAAGGAAGCTAGTCATTAAAATGTAAAGTGTGTTCAGGTGTCAGCTGGGTGCCTTTTATGTGAGATGCACAGTGTGCTTCAGCCTAATGTCATCCTGCTTCCCCACATATAACCAAAAAACACTTTACAAACTTATTGCAGATTGTATATTAGAAAGGTCGGGATAAACTAATTGAATAGGCATTTACATCATAGTCAAGATTTTGCTGAACCATAACTACATCCATTATGATTATAATACTAATATATATCCTATATAGAATATAATTTATCCAATAATATAAAAATGATTGTGTTCTTAATGATAATTCAGATTACTGTTGTTGTAATGCATACTAGTGTTCTCATCCTCTCCTTCCTGGATACATAACACTGACTTTCTTTTACCAGTTCCTTTTAAAATTCCTATTGTTCCTTAATTTGTGGGAAAAAATAAGAGATTGAAAAATACACTAACTATCAAAATTCAGTGGATTTGCTGAGTTACTTTGTAGGTGAATGTCTTTCCTATCTGCTGTGAAGACAATGCAGCACCTTTCTGGCTTCTGGGAGTCCAGTCAACAGTTTTTGTGCGGACTCCTGAGCTATCCTTGGCTCAGCCACTATTTGGCTGCATGCCTCAGGCAATTCCTCCTGGTACCCTTTTTTTTTTCAGTTTTGTAGAATGAGTTAGGGTATGAGGAGGGTAATTATCTATGACCTAAGATTTTTCCCTCTGCAAAGGCAGCATCCTGTAGGAAGGCAAACATGGGTTCTGGAGGCAGACAGATCTGGGATCAAATCATCAAATCCTGGCCTGCCACTTACTGTGATATTGGCAAGTGTCTTGTTCTCTCTGAGCTCCAGTTTCCTCACCTATAAAAATGAGATATTAAAATCTATCTCCAGGATTGCTGGAGGAATTAATAAGGATATATATGAAAAGTGCCTGGTACAGAGAAACTGATGAGTAAAGATTAACTTCCTTCCCAACTCCCCTCATTCACTGAAATAAGCATAAGCTGTACCAAGCTTCCACTTAAATATAGGCACAATGAAACAATTTTTATAAGTATTCCATTTTTCCAAAATTACCTACCATCTAGAAAAGGCTTTAGCATCTGAAACTCAATCTCATATGTTTCATCTCGTTGGATCCTCATACAACCCTGGGAGGGAGGGCATCTTAAAACATTTCTCACCTACCATGTATTAAAAGCCTGCTCCATGCCAAGTAAAATGCTGGAATTAAAACACTCAATCACTGCTCTGCTGAAGCCCCCCAGTCAGGTGCGAAGAGGCAGATGATAAAACCAGCTACTATTCAGCTTAGTAAGTGTTATGATAGAGGTAAGTGGAGGGGACTAAGGGGACACAGAGGAAGGGGACACAGAGGAAGGGCATCTAGTCTAAGTTGGCGCTTGGGATAAAATGGACAGGTAAATGGAATCAGGATAAGTAAAAGTTTCTCTTGTGGAATGAGAGGAAGTGTGCATATTTGGGGTTGGGGGACAGAGTAGGTGGGTAGGCGAGGGGGAGAAGCGTGAAGAGGATGGAGGGAATGGGCTTTTCCAGGAAGAGGAAACATAAATTATTGGGGCTAAAAGACAGAGTCCACATTTTTGATCAAAAGAATCTTCTACATCATCACATTGTGGTCACTTATTTATGTGTATGGTGGATGCAGTGTTATGAAATGAATGGGCTTTGTAGCCCAGGTACCTGGAGTTTCTTAGAAAAACTATTAACTCTACCTGCCCATTTAGCCACTTAGTAGCGTCTTGGTTATCAGATCCTCTGTCAAGGTATCTCAGTGCTGTGTTCAAGGTCAATAGCAGCCTCATGCTGTGCTGCAATGCCCCCGTCATTCACCTCACTTCATCTCATCACATAGGCATTTTATCATCTCATATCATCACAAGAAGAAGGGTGCATATAATGCAATAAGATATTTTGAGAGAGAGAGAGAGACCACATTCATGTAACGTTTATTACAATATATTGTTATAGTTGTTCTATTTTATTATTGTGTATTGTTGTTAATCTTTACTGTGCCTAATTTGTAAGTTAAACTTTATCATAGGTATGTATATATAGGAAAGAACATAGTATATATAGGGTTCAGTGCTATCTGTGTTTTCAGACATTTGCTAGGGATCTTGGGCTGTACCCCCTGAGGACAAGGGGGGACTGCTGTAGTGAGATAAAGGAGCACACACAGCAGTCTGATGAACAGCCTTCCAAGCCACCATGGTGATGAAGCTGTACTGAGAGATGCACAGCAGATTTGTTTCCCCTCCTTAACTTGGGCAGGGATGAGTTCTCCAGCCTTGATTACTGGTATGAACAACCAAACATTTGCATTTCTACAGTCTTTTTTTTTTTTTTTTTTTTGGAGGTGAATGTTTGGTGTGTAAAACTTTTCCTCTGAGGATAATTTTAGCACTAAAAATGAATAAAATTATTTCAAATCCTGGCAAGTTTCAAAATATGACCGAGTGACTTAGGAAGGGTTTATTCTCAAGAAATAACAACTGTGTCAGTATAATCCAAGAGGGTTGGAAAAGAATTTACACACACACACAGAATCTCTCTCTCTCTCTCACACGCACACATACACACACTCTTTCAATTTCCAGAAGTTGAAATATATTTAACACATTGAGATTACCTTACTTGGGTTAAATGCCAAGGAATAAGTTTACTTTGGCATTACAGACAACCATTTCTCACTCACAAAAAAGAGTGTACAGAGTTCAGGCTTAAAAAGTATTATAGCAGAATTACTGTTGCAAATGCAATCTCTTCCATCAATGCACCCTCCCTCCCCTTTCCTGAGGCTTTTCCTCATGGAACACCAAATTCAGTAGGGTATATACTGGTCATCTTGTGTGGTTTCAGAATACACATTTGCAAGGGCAAAATGAAACTCCCCAACAGGATAAGTAACTACACATTTGCACATATGCTTACTCATATCTACTTGCATTCCTCATTGTTCTTTTAATTTTTCCTCCTGCCCCCCCCAAGTTTTGAGAAAGAAATACAAGATGTATTTTATGTAAAATATCTTCCCAGATGGCCTGCCATTGTCCTCAGTAGCAGGCAAAATAGACTGCTCTATTTCTATGTATTTTGCAGAATCCAAAACAACATAAGAGCTCGATTTAATAGTTCTGTGCATTTACATTATGAAAGTTAATCTACTGGTATATATTGGGTTAACTAGGGTAACTTTCATTTCTAAAAGACAGGAGAAAGTAGGTTATCTTTTCAAACAGTAAAATAAAAATGACAATTCCACAGAATGGAGATAATCAATGCTGACACATGAACACATCACATGTATGTACGTGTGTGTGTGTATGTATATGGAACATATGTCAAGTTACTTGCATTGGGAGGAACATGATGAGCAGTCAGCAGTCCAGGGCTGCAAGTTTGTCAAGGCACTGTGTGTTCTGGGTGCTTGGCTGGAGTGGAGCACCACTGGATGTCCTATGCTGCACAGTTCATGGCTTTGCAGGAGGAGCAAAAAGAAGCAAATGGAAGTGCATTGGAACTACGGTGTCCCTCCACACCCCACACCGACAAAACTTAACACTGTGCTTGTTGCATAGGAAAAACGCTTGAAGGGTCCAGCTCCATTATCACAAAGCAGGTAATGAAAAGTGTATTTGGAGCTGAGAGGCAATAAAGTGATAACTGGCATACCACCCAAGCAGAAGGGAGGAAGGAAGCCTGCCTGGACACCAACTTTGGGTGATTTGAAGAGGGTCAACTTCAAGCAAAAGCAACCTGCCTTTCTCTGGCTTTCTAGGATGGAGTCTGAGTCTTTGTGAACTTTCAGTCCCTTATTATCTGGCCTGGGACGTCTAATTTGGCAGGATTGTCTCTCTCCCATAACCCCCATTTGCTCAGTCACTTACCAGACTTTCAGACAACTTTCTATAAGACCAAAAAAGGACAAAAATGACTCTCCCATGTTTGCAATCTGTGGGGCTCAGGCAGGACTTCTCTTTTCCTTTTCGGGTTGAAGCAGGCACCTTTCCAGTCACAGTGGAGGTCAGTACAGCCCCTTGGCAGTCCTTTGCCTCCTGGACTGTTCCTTATCAAAATCCCCAAGTGGCTCTTTTCCAGCCCTCCTACTTCTGCAGTTTCCTGAGCTCTTTTCAGAGGCCCCACTCTTGGTAGGTGACCTGGCTATCTATTTTATCGAGATTTCAGGCTACGTGATTTGAACTCTTTAGACTTCTCTGCCCTCTGCCTCAAATGTTCTCTTTCTTTACATCTCTGAGGAAGAAATGTTCCTCCTTGCAGTGCCCACCACAGCCCTCCTGAATGGACAGTGGGCAGGATCTTGCCTGCCAGCCATCGTTAATGACAATCTGATTCAAAACCAACTCATTCATTGGCCAAGACTGGCCAATGTGGTTCTCCCTTTGAAAAATTAAATAAGTACAAAGACTGCAGCTAATGCCTATATTCAGGTTTGACTCCCAAACTACTTTGGAGTCAGGGTTGAAGCTGACAGTCTGGGCTATGTGCTGGGGAAGCAGAGAGTGGAAGGAGGACAAAGCAGGGAAGCAGAGAGCAGGGAAGGGAAGTCTGAGACCTGAGAGTGACCCAGAACCTGTGGGGCTGTGCTTCCAAACTAGGCTTCTGGGAAATTCCCCTGAATCCTAACAATGACCCCTAATTTTTACTTGTGCTACTTTGAATGGGTATCTGTTTCATGCTAACTTTCTGCTTTGCCTCTTTCTAGGCCAAAGATTCTCAACCTTGGCATTATCAACATTTTGGGCAAGATATTTATTTGTTGGGAAAGGAGTGTCCTGTACATTGTGGGATATTTAGCAGCATCCCTGGTTTCTATGCACTAGATATCTGTGCACTGCCTTCCCGCAAGCTGGGCCAAGTGGGATTCGTGAATGATTAGGGTGCCTGCAACAAAAGAAGACCGGCATTTCTTTCCTTCGCTGTCTGCTGGCTGAGCTGCAGAAACTGAGCAGCTTTTTGCTTGAGATTCTGAAGGCTGGAACTGGGCTGGAGCTGCCCACGATGGCAGTGGGAAGGCAGAGTGTATGGAGGCAACAGTCTGGACACCTAATATTGGTATGATAAGATACATAAAGTTTGTCTGGGCCAATTAGATGTTGGAGAAGGTTACCAGGCTGTGTCCATTTGAGTCGAACCCCACTGAAAAGGCTTTCTTCTTCTTTTTTAATTGATTGTGCATATTCTTGGGGTACAAAGCTGACTGTCACAACCTGTGCCCAAGATGTGACGATCAGATCAATACTATCAGCATGCCCATTACCGCAATTATTCCCTGAAAAGGCCTTCTTGCCAGGAAGAGGGCAACCGTGTAAAGAGGCTCTGTGGTGTGTGCTGCTGGGCAAGATCAGCTGAAGAATGCAGAGCCTTCCTTAGCGAACGGCACAGTGCAGAGGACCTTAAGGGGCCTCCAAAGAACCCATATGTCTGCACGCCACGAAAGGGCCACATGCATTATGATAGAAGCTAGGAGAGCACCAGCTAAGTAAAAAGAATTTTCCTCTTTCCCTCTGTCTCTCCCTTGTCCTGCCCTGACTCTGGAAGACCCAGAAGTAAGCCAGAGAGGAGTGCAAGAGCAAGAGGGAACAAAAGGGTAGATGACAGCAGGTTCCCAAGGCACAGGTCAAACCTGAGCTGGAGGGGAGTGGAGAGAGCGGGGCTGGGGAGGAGCTTCTAGGTTTGTGTTTGGATGGGGCTAGACTTTTTAATATTTGGAAGTGAGACTTGTTCTTATAACCCAAGGTTTCCAGAAAGCGGTTATTCAAGGGCCAGAAAGGGAGAGTTGATATAACAAGGTGGAAGGTAAAGGCTGGAGGCAAATAAAACCATTTACTGTTTGTTCCTCATCAAGTTCAGGTGGTCAACAAACTGGCTGAGGGTGCAAAAATGCTGTGAAATATAATTACGGTCTAATATTTGTGAAGTTCAGAGAAATGAAGTTACGTACCCAGGACCACAAGGCTGGAAAGTGGAGGTCTCAGAGCTGGACCTTTGGGGCCTGTGACACCATGCCCAAGGCTCTCTCTACCCCGGCTGCCCACTTGAAACAGAGCAGGGTTTAAGGTTGGTGTTTTTAGAGGAGGCAGAATTTAGAAGAGAGTCAGTCAAGGGCACTGCAGGCAGGTGTGTGTCAAGTCTGAGGATCCTGTACCAAGAAGGGCCTGAATGGAGAGAGGAGTCAGAGATGAGATCTGTTAAGGTGGAGAAAGGTTTTTGAGATCCATTGAAATCTGGGGAGGGAAGCCTGGATCTGACCACCCTCACAGGACTCTCAGCCAGCATGTGAGATGACGAGTGTTTCACGAAGGTCGCTCTAGTAGGGGTGAGAGAGGACTCAGCACAGAAATCAGACCCTCTCACCAGCTGGGATGTGAGAAGATGAGGGTTAGAACAATGATGGTGGCAACAGAAATTGGCAGGACATGTGACATATTTGATAGTAGGAATAAAGGAGAGGTTTAAATAATATGCTACTTAGGAAAAGAAGCTGTTGGGGGCCGTCCCTGATCTATTGAGGTATACAGCTTGAAGGGTGGCCTGCCAGTCATGGCTGCTGTTCAGAGCCCAGGACTGCATGGGAAGGAAGATTGATCCAATCTACTCTGGCTTTTCTTCTGTTCTCCTTGAAGAGTGATGCAGTATGAATGCTGAGGCGTGTGGTTCAGGCAATTCACAGGGGTATTGCCCAGAAAACCAGCTGGCTGCCGGGACACAGCACACGGTGACATTCACTGCAGTGAATTGAACACAGCGAAGGGTCTGGCTTCAACCCTGTTGGCAGGATGAGTTTTTTTCCTCCCCCTTTCCTTTCTGCTGGTGGCACATATCCAACTGCCTTCTCGGGTCAGGCATGCACTAAGCAAGGATAGAGGGGTCCTTTGTCATGCAGGACCTCTCTCTACCTGCAGGGATTGTATCTCTATGGGGTGGGGATGGAGGGATACAAGAAAAGCAGATGGAATGGCATGATTGACAACACAGACCAAAAGCTGAAGAGCGGAAGAGATGAAATCAGAGGGCTAGGAGCAGAGAGGTTTTAAAGACTGAGAGGTGGTGGGGAACAAGGAGAATTGGATAAGGGGAGGGGCTCCCCAGGGCACAGGGAGAGAGAAGTGATGGTGTGGGTGGACCTGGGAGTTGAGAACAAAGGCCTGGCAGGGGTAGAGCTCTGGGTAGGGTAGATGCTGTTGGGATTAGAGCAGATGGTTTGAGCAGCAAGTTACTGTTCTGAACATTCTTCTGGACGTGTCAGTGTGAGAGACTGATCAGCTAGGCTTTCGTCCACACCATGGGAGCGGCTCTGTTATTCAGGAGGCACCTGTAGTAACCAAAGCCACAGAAATGAAAATATAAGTGGAATGCCAGTGTATTGATTTTATACACTGAAAAAGACAGCTGTTGACAGAGTAGAGTGTTCATGTCTGTGTACCTGTGAATTATGTCCCTGCAGGCAAGCCACAAGGGAAGCCAAATTATGGACAGAATGCAGTAGATGAGCCCACAATCAGAACAAGAGTAGTGTGCTACATAATTCACCGCAGGGATGCAGCTTACACAAAGACCAACTATCCCCTGGGCAGTGTTTAGATGACTCCAGCAACTTTTGCAGCTTTGAATTTTCCCTTTTTTATTATCTAGGCCACTGAAAACTACCTGCATCCAAATTCACTGGGGAATTTAAATATTCAGATTCCCAGGTGTCATTCCAAATTTTCCAGAATCAAAACCTTGAGGAAGGGGCTCTGGAATCTGCATTTTAAATAAACTCTCCTAGGATTTATGATGCTTAAGTGTAGTTTTAGGCTAACCATTCACTTTCTTTTCAAATGGAACACATTTGATTGATTAGTTCTGTCTAATTAAACTTATGATATGAGGTCTGGGAAGCCAACAGCTCATCCATCCTCCCCTTTGGGTTCTAATCCATTAAACAATCAATATAAGAAGTCAAGTGAGAATCTAAGTGTTGGTTTGATTTAGTTCTCTGTGGTCAGGCTTAGATTGGCAAATGGGCTGTGGCCTCCCAGCTCTCCTTAGGACTTAGATCTTGGGGCTTTTGCAGGCCTGCAGCTGGAGAGTAACAGGAAGGCCCTGCCAAGGAGTTTTCTGCATGGGGAGTAGAAGTGGAAACAAGTACCAATGGACAGGTCCAGAGGAGATGAGAGATAAGAGCCTGAGCTGTGCTGGGACATGGTTACCCTGCCTGGTAGATAGGTGTGACCTTGTGAGTCCCTCCTCTTTTCCTGCTGTCTGTCCCCAAGAGGGTGAATGCTGACAGAGGATTCCTCTCTAGAATCCCCCTGAAGCTCTGCTTCCTTGAGCTACTCTAAATTGGATTCCACCTGACTTTTCCGTGAATTCTGGATCTCACTTAACCAGCATAGTTTTGGGCTGAATGCTTTCCTCCAGCTCAGTTTCTCCATTGTCTCCAGTGAGGTCTCTGCCTATCTCCTGTCTCCAAGGAGCCATACTTGGCTCTGACTCCTCAGCCAGTTGTCAAGCAGATCATTAGTAATGAGAGGGAAAGAGTTGGGCACAGTCTGGATCCTGTTCTCAGTCACCTCTTCTTATGATCCCTTCTGAAGCTACCTTCCCAGTGGTAGAGAGTTGAGGAATGATTATTCAATCAAGGGAAGAGGCCCACTTGTGCTTGCTTGCTAGACCCTCCAAAAAAGCTCTGTCAGTGGCTTGGCCACAGCGTTTATGATGAGCTTTAGAGGGAGACAGGGTCTAAGTCAAGATGGTTCCACAGAGATGTCTCCTCATGCTGGAGTAGAGCAGAGTTCCCGGTATGTCTGTGCTGGTTATGTGGCAGCCCATGGCAGGAGCCCTCTGGTCAGTGAGGAGGAGGATGGGACTTGCCTGAAACAGAGGAGCATGTTTAGGAATCTGCAAGGAATTAGGTCCTTGGCTAGAGCCAGGGGATGAGAGATGAGAGATGAGGCCAAAACATGGCCAGGGGCCACGTCGTGATGGATCTTCTGTCATGCCAAGCTGGAAAGTTTGAACTTCATCCTGTGGCCAGTGGTCTCCAAAGTGGTTTCTGTCTACCCCTTTCTGGAGATGTGCAAGGTGAACTACTGGTATGTGAAAAGAAAACCTAGACCTAATCATATTAATTTTAAAAATCAACTTTATTGAGGCATCTCATCTTTAAATCTAAACAATTAGAAATAAATGAAACATTCCTAAACTATAATGTGTAGGTTGACCTTGGCCCCTCACTCAGTCCATTTGTCCAATGTGTCACATATAGATCATGACGTATCGTGACAGGAGAGTGAGAATGGGAGCTCTGTAATTCAGAGAGGCTCCCATAGTGCCTTCAGTCTTTGCTTTCAGCATCCAGCAAATATTAAAATTTGTATTGCTTGGTTAAATGGACTTACAGATTATATTATGTTTTGTCTAAATTAACTTTACAAAATGGGCACATGGCTTAAGATAGCCTTGTAAAGAAACTGCAGATTATTAAAAAGCTTTCTGCAAAATCGGCTAGTATACAGACAGCTCACAGCAAATGGTTTTTAATCATATGAAAAAGATGATCAGTATAACTTGCAGTGATAAATGCAAACTAAAACTACACACAGATAACACTTTCCACCTAAAAGATTGGCAAAAATTCAGAAGTTTGACTCAATACTCTATTGGTGAGGCTGTAGGGAAACAAGCAGTCGTACATTGCAGGGGAAATGCAAAATGGTACCACCTCTTTGGAGAGGATTTGGTATTATCTAGCATAATCACATAAGCCTAAAATATTTTGTCAAACCAGATAACAAGGAAGCTATCAAAGACTACTGAGGTCATGCTGAAAGGATGCAGAAGTCAACTTGAATAGGCTCCCACTGGCCAAAGATGGAACAAAATGAGCATTAACAAGAATTATAAGTGCAATGAATTGAAACACATCAATATATTTAAATCCACATTTGGATTTAAACATTCATAATGATGCAAAAAAATTTCGGTTGTCTTTGGAGGATGATAGGAAAGAAATCACTATTTTGAAAACTGGTAAATGAAAGGAAAGAATTAAGCACTTATCTTCCTTTTCCTATGCAATTCCTATCCCTTGGGAAAAGAAATAGTTGAAGTTAAGAAGCATTAACTTTTTAGAAGTATTTAATTTACTAAATGAAAAAGACATGGTAGAATTAGAATATAACCATGAAGTTCCATGTAAGAATAGACGGTTCCCAGTGTCACTCTCTCCCACAAATCAACCAATTACAACTATAAAAATGAAACATTAGCCAAGCTGGGGCCACTGGAACTCAGAGGAAGAGGAAGAGAAACCTACAGAGTTCATGAAGGCAGAAGAAGCCACGATGAGAGAAAGAAAAAACTGCTCTTATTATTTCAGGCTGAGGCCGCTTTAAGGCTCAATAAGCGCATGGAGCAGGAACCGGCAGAAGCCGCAGCTGTGCCTTTTAGATGGAGTTACTTGGAGGCAGCAGGGGAGGAGAGTGCCTTGGCAGCCCCCAGGACAGCAAGACCACTAATAGGGTTCCCATGGACCCACGCAGGAGAAACGAGCCAGAACAACTGAAAAAAAGGAGCCATTCAGAGGCCAGTGAGTCATTGCAAGAGACTGGTGCAGGGCCTGACTGATGGAAAATGTTTGGAGCATGGGTAGTTGGGAAGATGGGCCCACGGGGAGAACACTGGGACACAGCAAGGACAGCTGACCTGCCCCCCAATCAGCACAGGACCACACAGAGGAGACCGGTCAGGAATGCAGAGTTACATGGGGTGCAGTTTGATGAAAAAACTCAGGCCAGATCAGAGATTCTACACAACCCAGATCCACCGGGTCTCTAGATCCAGAAGTACCTATAAGGTAAACCATTAAACTCTGACCTGCACAAAAAGCCTTCCCTAGGGAAACGGCAGCAAAGTAGCAATTTAGCTCAACCACGCAGCTCAAGTACTGGTTCCTACAGGAAGTTCCCCCATTTTAGAAGTAAGCAAAGGATAAAAAATTAGTTCTGGCCCTGGTACACCACCAGCACCTTGGGGCCTGCCTGGGAACCGGAGGCTTGGAGCCAGGGACTGGACCCCACTCCCATATCCAGGCACACTGCGCCAGTGCCTCGGGCTGCCTGGGGACCTGAGGCTTGGAGCCAGGGACCAGACACACCCCTCAACCAGACACACTGCCAGCGCCTCGTGGCCCAACCAAGGGGCCTGGGGCTTGAGGACTGGGGTTTGGAGCTGCAGACCAGATCACCCTCCCACAACCAGCCACACCATGCCAGCACCTTGGGTCCTGCCTGGGGACCCGAGGCATAGAGAAAGGGACCGGACGCCCCTCCCACAACCAGACACACCACACCAGCACCTTGGGGCCTGCCCGGGGCCCCAAGGCATGGAGCCAGGGACCAGACACACCCCACAAGCAGGCACACTGATAGTGCCAGTGAGCATGCCAAAAACATCACCTCCATGTGAGTGGCCGACCACAGCCACCACAATAGCCATGGCTGCCGCAAAAGTAGCTAGATGCCACAACCACCATGCAGATGGTCTGCCAACCACTGGAGTGCATTGGCACAAGGAGAGTCACCAGCAGAGATAAAGAAAAGAAGAGGATGTCTCTCTCCACAAAGCCCATTTCAGAATGACAGAAGAAGCATCTGCTCTATGTTAATATTGGGGGACCTGATCACACCTCTCAGCATTGGACAGATCATCTAGGCAACAAATCAACAGCGTAACCATTATTCTTTAAGAAGGATAGAAGAAATCTAGGGTAATTAGAGCGGGGAGCGGGGAAGGAGAGGGGGATGGGGAGACAAGGGGCAAGGGGCATAAAGAATAAGTACAATTTGTAAGAATACACATACTAGTAATATTGATTTGATCAACATATCTCAGTGTTGAGCCCCAAAAATATGTATAATCAATTTTGATTCAATAAATAAAATAAAAAATAATAAATAACATTTTAAAAAAAAGAATATAACCATGAAGAGAAGGTTGTCGTTATACATGTATTCCAGATGATAAATGAAAAAAGAATGATAGAATTAGACTAACACCATATCCCTAATGAATTAATGGATTTATGCCATTATTATCCAAGGCTGTTAGCATCACTAAATATTTCTCCTCATAGAATCACACACCACCTATGAAGTAGTTTGCCAAAAAAATCGAACCTGAATTTCATCAAGTCTGACTATATAATTAACAATTTATGAAAAATATAGGGGACTGAGAAATATGATAAACGGTACCTGACCCCTGAGCAAAATTCAGGCAGTGGGAAACTCTATAAGACAGATGACTGTTTCTTCAACACATAAATGAAGAGAGAGAGTGAGAGAGAAAAAAGATTAGGTAGGGACTCTATAAATTAAAAGAGACTTAAGAGACATATAACCTGTCACAATGTATGAACATTATTTGGATGCTGATTCAAAAAACACAAAACAAAAAAGTTTGAAATAACCCAGAAAGTTTGAAGACTGTATATTCATAATATTAAAGAGTCATTGCTATGTTTTTAGGTGCGATAATGGAACAATGGTTTGCTTTTTAGATATGCACACTGAAATAATTACAGATGAAATGATATGATACCTGGGATTCACTTCAGAATAATCCAGGGTCAGGGAAGGTGCTGTGAGAAGTGGGTGGGAGTATAGATGAGACAAAATTGGCTGTGAGTTGATAATGGTTGAAGCTGAGTGAAGGGTAGATCAAGGTTTATTATGCTATCTCTACTTTTGTATGTAATTGAATTTTTCTATAATAAAAACAAAACACATTTTCACACAAAAAAAACACAGATTGAAGATAAAAGAATGCAAATACCAAGAAGGAAATGGCAGAGCTAACATATATACTACTATATGAGCCTTTTGTCATCCATCTAATGAGATAAAAACAATGACAGCCTAATTAGAGCTGACATAAAGTTAGGAAAATCACTTAAATTACCAAGACTATTTGAAATATTTTAAAGGATGAACTCTGATATTGTGCATTAAGGCATTAGCTAATAATAGTATGAGAACTTAATGATTAAAGCATATTAAAAACTATAAGACTGCCTAGAGATTTGTACTCTTGGCCATGATGGAGTGACAGGGATTGAATTTACTCTCCTGAACCAAATGACTGAAAAAAAAAAACAGACAAAATGTGTGAATCAGTGGCTTTTAGACACTGGACAACAGGCAGTGCAGGACAGTGATCACTGAAAAAAGGGAAACAAATGAGGTGAGCCCTACAATTACACCAGTTTACGGCTTGGAGAGAGTTCTAAGCCACTGAACAGGGAGGAAATCCCAGACAGAGTCTGGAGGGTACCCTGCATTGAGGAGAGTTGAGAATTCAGAGTCTGGGGTGGCTGATTCCTAGGGCAAAGTCCTGGAGAGGAGGAGCTTTACAGAGACAGAGTTCTGAAAATCTATAGAGAGGTCCTCTTGCTCTTCAACTGAGAACTGATCCGCCCATGTGTGTGAGAAAACTGCCCAAGACCACCAGAAAGGAGTAGGGAAAACAATTCTTGGACATCCCACAGGGCTTGGAATAATCAACCTTCGCAAAAGCCAGGGCAGAGAAATCTCTTAAGACATAGGGCATCAGGTAGAACTCAGAAGGGTGTTGTCTCAGTAGTTGAGCCCAAATAGCTCTGGACCATTGTTTCTCAATCTTGGCACTATTGACATTTTGGGCCAAATAATTCTTTGTTGTGGGGATCTGTCCTGTTTATCACAGGATGTTTAGCAGCATTCCCAGCCTCTACCTACTAGATGCCACAACCCCTTCACCCCTACAGTAACTGAAAGTGTCTCCATACATTGCAAAATGTCCCCATCCTGTAGGGTCAAAGTTGCCCTTGGTTGGGATTAGTGATTGAGACCAAATCCTCCTCTGTTCTTACTAAATAGAGCTTAAAAGCAAGGGACAAAAGAATCAAACTGCTTCAAGGAACTCAATTGCATCCCAGAACAAAGTTTAAGAATGTTGAAAAGAACACAAAACGACCCAGCATGCCAAAATATAAAATTTGCTATGTCTGGCATTCAATCGAACAATTTTGGACATTCAAAGAAGCAGGAAAGATAACCCGTAATGAGGAGAAAAATCAATCAATTAGAAACAGACCCAGAAATAACACAGATGATAGAATTAAGAGAAAAATATGTTAAAATAACTATGATTAATATATTCCATATGTTGAAGTACATAGCAGGAAACATGAGCAGTTTTAGGAGAGATGTAGATGATATAAAAATGACCCATATTAAACTTCTATAGATGAAAAATATGTCTAAGATTAAAAAAATACATTGAAAGGGATTAACAGCAGATCAGATACTTCAGAAGAAAAAAATAGCGAACTTGAAAACATAGCATGGAAACTATTCCATTAAAACACTAAAAAGTATAAGAGTGTTTTGGAAAAACTCCAAGTGACTTAATATATACATAATTAGAGTTTCAAAGTAGAAAAAGGGCTGGGGGCAAATATTTTTGAAGAAACGGTGGCTGAAAGTTTTCCAAATTTGACAAAAACTAAATATCTACAGATCTGAGAATCTCAATGAACCACAAGTAAGTGAAAGATGAAGAATACTATACCAAGAGACATCCTAACAAATTGGTTAAAACAAGTGATAAAGAGAAAAACCTTATTCAGATCCCTGTACTGTTCAGCCACATGCACACACACACACACACACGCACACGCACACACACACACGCACACACAAAGAGCACCAGAGTAAAAATACACATTACATAAAGAGGAACAAAGGTAGGAATGACAGCAGATTTCTTCTTGGGAACCAAGCAAGTAAAAAAAAAAATACAGTGGAGCAATATTTTTAAAGTTCTAAAAGAAGAAAACCATATCAACTTAGAATTCTATACTCAGCAAAAATATCATTCAAAAGTGAATAGGAGTTGCACACTCTTTTTTTAATGACAAGGATGAATAATCAAAATCTTGGTGATGTTTGCTGTGGCTTACAAAGACCAATTGGGGTGTTCTAAATAGTAATAAAATATTATTTTATTATTTGATTTGGCTCTTAGAAAAATTGCTGGGGTTAGCAATATAGACAGTTACTTGCAGCAAGGGGGAACTTGGAATGAGAATAAACTTTTGAATGCAAACTCTTAATATTTGAGTTCATTCAAGAACCTTAAGCTAGCTATGTAACGTGTGATTTGTTGACCAAATTAAAGCACAAAGACATGTCTCATCCTGGATAGTTGTTTTTGTTTGTTGGCCCAAAAGACAAGCCTTTGAATTATTGAGGGTTTCTAAGTGCTCATTTTAGGAATTTGAACAAATGCTCATTTTAGGAGTTTGGTAACTGTGGTCCACTGTGATAATGTTACTTGCCTAAAATTACACTGCCAGTGAATTGGATTGCAGTTGGCAAGAGTTTACCTTATGTACTAGACTGTGTGGATACTAACAACACACATGAATTTCAAGTAGCAAGATCACTCTCAGGGACTAGCTGGTTAGCTCACTTGGTTAGAGTGTGGTGTTGATAACACTAAGGTTGAGGATTCAGATCCCCGTAACCCACAGCCACCAAAAAAAATGATCACTCTCAGTTGTGACATCCTCAGGGCTCCTTGTCTGCTGTGAAGAAGTTTTGTCATGAGATGGCAACCTAGACATCAGCACCAACTTATCCTGTGATTTCTCCAGGTTTGATTATCCATTTAAAGCAAGCTAAAGCTATTCATTCTTTGTTTTACTAAAATAAATTTCTTATAAATTTACCTGGCTGTGGCAGAATTAAATAAACATGATAGGGATTGATAGCAAACAAAAAAACTTGTAAACACATCTAGGAAGGATTGTTGGTTTGTCTACCACATTAGCATCTCTTTCTCAATAAATTAAACAGCTTAAAATTCTAATGTAGAGGAGTGTTGTCAACAAGATGGTGGAATAGACAGTCCATAGTGTCACTCTCTGCCACAATCAACCAAGTTACAACTGTTAAGAAGCAAAGACTGCCAATCTGGGACCCCTGGAGCTTGGGGGAAGAGGATGAGAGAACCATGGAGTTCAGGAATGCAGGAGAAACCACAGTCAGAGGAAGAAGACACCATTCCAACTGTTTCAAGGCCTGGCTGCATTAGGGCTGGCCTTGTGAGAGGCAGGAAGAAGCTACAGCACCTGGAGCAGGAGACAGCAAAAGCCACAGCTGAGCCCTTCATGTGAAGTTGCCTGGTGTCTGCAGGGGAAGAGGGCCTCAGAGCACACCCTACAAGTACCCAGGCCAGCAAGACCACTGACAGGTTTCCTGTGCACCCACATAGGAGTGAGGGACACAGCCAACCAAAGGAACCACCAAGAGGCCAGTGAGTCATTCCCAGGGACCCATGCATGGCTCACCCCACTGGAAGCATCTGTAGGATGGCAGGCTGGCCCACCAGGAGGATGTTGGGGTGCAGAGCGGACAGCTGTTCTGCCTTCCGATTGGCACAGGCTCACTCAGTGGAGACTGATCAAGGCCATAGAACTGCAGGGGCATAATTTGCTGGGAAGACTCAGTCTCAAGCCAGAAATTCCACACAGCCTAGCTATCTCTGACCCCACGAGACCTGGAAGTGATTAAAAGGGCAACAATTAAAATCCCATCTGCACAAAAAGGCTTCCCCAGAGAAATCAGCAGCAAAGGAGCAATTTAGCACAACCACAGAACTCAAGTGCTGGTCCCTACAGGGAATTCTCCCATTTTGGAATTAACCAAAGCCACAGACAAGAGACAAAGCTCTGAAATTAACTAGTAAAGGTCTAACACCACAAAAGAACATCTATGAAACCTAGAGCAGGTAGCAATCTCCTCAAATGCCCTGGCATCAATGTAAAGACACAAAGAGCAAGAAAGAACAGAGAAATATGACATCAGAAAATGAAGCACCAGCAATAGACCCAGAGGAACCACAGATGTATGAAATATCTGACAGAATTCAGAATAACCCTGTTAAGGATGATCAGGGAGCCACAAGAAAATACAGACAGAAAATTAAATGATATCTGGAAAACAATCCAGGAGCAGAATGAGAAACTTCACAAAGGAATCGAATGAAATGGAGAAAAAAATGCAAATTCTAGAAATAAAGAATACATTATCCGAACTGAAAAACTTGATAGAAAGCTCCAATAGCAGACTTAATCAAATGGAGGAAAGAAGCAGTGAGCTCAAAGACAGAACATATGAAATTATCAAATCAGAGGAACAAAAAGAAAAAAGAATGACAAAAAATGAAACAGAAATACAGAAAATATAGGACTCCCTCAAGCAAAATAACCTCGCATAACTGGCATACTTGAAAGAGAGGAAAAGGAAGAGATGTAGAAAGCATATTCAAGAAAATAAGGGCTGAGCAATTCCCAAGTATGGAGAAAGACGATAGCATCCAGGTGCAGGAAGCTCACAGGCTGCCAACCAAGTTCAATCCAAGAAAGAACACCCCAAGGCACATCATAATCAAATTATCAAAACAAAAGACAATGACAAAATACTGAAAGCAGCGAGAGAAAAGAAATGCATAACATTTAACACAGCCCCAATATGTCTCTCCGCAAATTTCCGAGTAGAAACCATACAGACCAGAAGAGAATGGGGTTATATATTCCGGGTGCTGAAGGAAAAAGACCGTCAGCCAAGAATTCTCTATCCAGCAAAACTAACCTTCAAATCTGAAAGAGAAATAAAATCTTTTCCACACAAAAAGCTAATGAAATTCACCAACACTATACCTGCACTGCAAGAAATGTGAAAGGGAGTTCTTCAATCTGAAAGAAGACAATGCTAAGGAGCAGCAAGAAGACATTTGAAGGTACATAACTCATTAGTAAAGTAAGTTCACAGACAACCTCAGAATATTCCCATGTCATAAGGGTGGTGAATAAACCACTTACATACTTAGTATGAGACTAAAGGACAAACCTAATAAGATACAAACATGTACAACAACCATATAAGAGATAGGCAATATTAAAAGATGTAACTCAAAACAAAACGTCAAAAAGTGGGAGGGTGGGGAATGATGCCAAAGCATGGAGTTGGCTTGGGTTTTTTCGTTTTTTTTAGATATCAAAGTTAAGTTGTTATTAGTCTAAGATAATCTGACTGTTAAGGATGATCAGGGAGCCACAAGAAAATACAGACAGAAAATTAAATGATATCTGGAAAACAATCCAGGAGCAGAATGAGAAACTTCACAAAGGAATCGAATGAAATGGAGAAAAAAATGCAAATTCTAGAAATAAAGAATACATTATCCGAACTGAAAAACTTGATAGAAAGCTCCAATAGCAGACTTAATCAAATGGAGGAAAGAAGCAGTGAGCTCAAAGACAGAACATATGAAATTATCAAATCAGAGGAACAAAAAGAAAAAAGAATGACAAAAAATGAAACAGAAATACAG
>NW_007727128.1:29668-32134 GCF_000696425.1 Galeopterus variegatus | reverse complement strand
AAAAAAAAAAAAAATTGAATCATATCAACTACCTTGTCCGACCACAATGGAATAAAACTAAAAATCAACAACAAAAGGAACACTAGATACCATACAGATACACTGAAATTAAACAACATGCTCCTAAACAATGAATGGGTCAAAGAAGAAATCAAAAAGGAAATTTAAAAATTCCTGGAGACAAATGAAGATGAAAATGCAACATATCAGAAACTGTGGGATATAGCAAAAGCAGTTCTAAGACGAAAGTTTGTAGCAATAAATGCCAACATCAAAAAAGAAAACTTAGGGCCGGCCCGTGGCTCACTCGGTAGAGTGCGGTGCTGATAACACCAAGGCCCCGGGTTCGGATCCCATATAGGGATGGCCGGTTCGCTCACTGGCTGAGCGTGGTGCTGACAACACCAAGTCAAGGGTTAAGATCCCCTTACCGGTCATCTTTTAAAAAAAAGAAAACTTAAAACAAACAACCGAAAATTATACCTCAAGAAACTGGAAAAACGAGAACAATCCAAAGCCAAACACAGTAGAAGGAGAGAAATAACAATGATCAGAGCAGATATAAATGAATTAGAGATTTTGTTAAAAATACAAAAGATCAATGAAACAGAAAGTTGGTTTTTTGAAAATATAAACAAAATTGATAAACCTTTAACTAGACTAATGAAGAAAAAAAAAGAAAACTCAAATAAGGAAAATCAGAAATTAAAAAGGAAACATTACAGCTGATAACACAGGAATGCAAAGGATCATAAGAGACTGCTATAAACAACGATATGCAAACAAATTGGAAAACCTAGAAGAAATGGATAAATTCCTGGACACATACATCTTACCAGTGTTGACTCATGAAGAACTAGAAAACCTAAACAGAGGTTTGGGTTATTTAAATAATGAGTAATGAGACTGAAGCGATAATAGAAAGTCTCCCAACAAAGAAAACCCCCAGATTGCTCACTGCCAACTTCTACCAAACATTTAAAGAAGAACTAACACCAGTTCATCTCAAACTCTTCCAAAAAATTGAAGAGGAGGGAACACTTTGAAACTTACTCTATGAGGCCCACATCAACCTCTACCAAAACCAGAAAAAGACACAACAAAAAAAGAAAACGACAGACCAATATCTCTAATGAACACAGATGCAAAGATCCTCAACAAAATTCTAGCAAACAGAATCCAACAACACATTTAAAAGGTCATTCACCATGATCACGTGGGATTCATCCCAGGGATGCAAGGATGGCTTGACAAATGCAAATCAGTAAACATAATACATCACAGCAACAGAATGAAGGGAAAAAAATGATCATTTCAACAGATGCAGAAAATGCATTTGATAAAATTCAACACCCCTTTATGATAAAAAACACTCAACAAATTAGGTATAGAAAGAATGTACCTCAACACGATAAAGGCTATAGATGACAAAGCCACAGCTAATATCATACTGAATGGACAAGAATTGGAGGCTTTTCCTCTAAGATCTGGAACAAGATAAGGATGCCCACTCTCCACACTTATTCAACATAGTACTGGAAGCACTAGCCAGCACAATAAGGCAAGAGAAAGCAATAAAGGACATCCAAATAGGAAAGGAGGAAGGCAAACTATCCTTATTTGCAGATGACATGATCATATACATAGAAAACCCTAAAGACTCCACCGAAAAATTACTAGAACTAATAAATTAATTCAGTAAAGTAGCAGGATACAAAAATAAACACATAAAAATCAATAGCATTCCTATATGCCAATAATGAAATAGGTGAAGAAGAAATAAAGTAATCCCATTCAAAATAGCAATCAAAAAGATAAAACACCTAGGAGTAAATTTCACCAAGGAGGTGAGAGACCTCTACAGTGAAAACTATAAAACCCTGGTGAACAAAACTGAAGAGGACACAATTAAATGGGAAGATATCCCATGTTCACGGGTTGGAAGAATTAACATCATCAAATTGTCCATATTACCCCAAGCAATCTATACATTCAGTGCAATCCCTATCAAGATACAAGTGACATTCTTCATAGAAATAGAAAACATGATCTTAAAATCTGTATGGAACCACAAAAGACCCTGTATAGCTAAAGCAATCCTGAAGAAAAAGAACAAAGTTGGAAGCATCATACTACCTGGCTTCAAAATATACTATAAAGCTAGATAGTAACCCAAACAGCACAATACTGACATAAAAATAGACAAATAGGGCCGGCCCGGTGGCGCACTGCTACAGTGCGCCGCTTGGGAAGCGCGGCGGCGCTCCCGCCGAGGGTTTGGATCCCACGTGGAGACCGGTTCCCGCTCACTGGCTGAGCGCAGTGCGGGCGCAGCACCGAGGGTTGCAATCCCGTTGCCGGTCAGTAAAAAAGACAAAAAGGAAAAAGAAAAAATAGACAAATAGGGCCGGCCCGGTGGCGCACTGCTACAGTGCGCCGCTTGGGAGTGCGGCAGCGCTCCCGCCG
>NW_007727128.1:18802-27477 GCF_000696425.1 Galeopterus variegatus | reverse complement strand
GATTGCAACCCTCGGTGCTGCGCCCGCACTGCGCTCAGCCAGTGAGCGGGAACCGGTCTCCACATGGGATCCGAACCCTCGGCGGGAGCGCCGCCGCGCTTCCCAAGCGGCGCACTGTAGCAGTGCGCCACCGGGCCGGCCCTATTTGTCTTTTTTTTTTTTTTCCTTTTTATCTTTTTTACTGACCGGCAACGGGATTGCAACCCTCGGTGCTGCGCCCGCACTGCGCTCAGCCAGTGAGCGGGAACCGGTCTCCACATGGGATCCGAACCCTCGGCGGGAGCGCCGCCACACTCCCAAGCAGTGCACTCTCCAGTGCGCCACCGGGCCGGCCCCCAGTTAAGTTCTTAACTCCCATGATTCAAGATGCATGAACTGCATGCTGCCTTATCAGTAGTCATTTGATGAGAAGCTTTGTCCTGAAATATGATATGGTGGTTTGATTCCCATCAAGAGGGCAAACTTCCAGTAGCAGCTTGTTCCTAAAAATACCCTGTACTTTAGTTGTATAAATTTGTCTCTCTTATCTTACATAGAGCAAAGGGGGTGGGGTGGAGTGACTCAGGCATACAGGAATAGGAGAGAACAGTGACTTCTTAGAAATGAGAAGTTGAAATAAAATCCTTTGAGTCAACAGAAGAGATGCTACAATTGTGTGCATGCACACATACGCAAATCCATATTTAGAGATATGACTCACAGCCAGGAAGAATAGAGACTTTATATTCATACCTTATAAGATAACCCTTTTCCCGATCAATATGAGAGCATAGGTGCTTTTGTTCCTTTTGATGTTATAAGTTACGCACACATTATCCCTCACAGTATCTAATAAGTAGCAGAATTTGCCCAAGATTTTACCCCAAGTATGTTGGAAAAGTAGCTCTGGATTTGCTAACTGATCACATCTTGAATGAAATAGTGATGTTTTACAATGTGATTTCTGTCTACATTGGAAGTCTGTTATTGATCTTCTTGTTCCAAAGATAACTTGTCCACACCCAAAAGGTGATAAATTCACAAGAGCTTTTGCAGACTGTTCTCATTCTGAGTCTATTTGGAATCTGTAGGGAGTGAATTCAACCTGAGGAAGGCTAAAGAGGTCATAGTGAGGACACTGGGATTAGTCAGGTCACAACCAAAAAGTGGAGCAGGTTTAGGGCCAATGAATTCACTGCAGGACTAGGACAAAACATTGGACTGAACCTAAGCCTGGGCTTAGAAAGGCTCTGGATTCTGCTTCAGCCATGTTATTACCCAAGCCTTCCCAGGTTCTTTTGGCCAAGAGATCAATCGATGACTGTTTAAACTACCAATGACATAGTTTGTACTCTGGACCAGTGTACATCTTACGGGATCCCTGTGGTTACCACCACATTATATCAGTTACCAGTGTGCATCATCCTGGAACTTGTGGCATTATTTTGTGAAGGAAAATGATACAAATTAAAGACAAGAAACAAAAGGTAGAAATATGGCCACTTAATGCAGACCTGAATAATGGAATCCCAAGGTATCAGAACAGAACTAGTTATTCCTCATGATTATGAACACACAGGCAAAGAACATCTGTAGTCCACCTTCTAGGTTTTTGTTTGAGGAAGTGAAATGTCACCCGATGAAGATAATCACGGATAGCTCACAAGAAAATTAGCCACAGAGTATCAGTGAGGGTAAATGTAAAGTGGAGTGTGAAGATACATAATGATTCAGTATTTCTTAAAGGGATGGACTTTGAACTACCAGATATGCTCAGAGAAGCCCTAAATTCACTCTGACCTAGTGAATAGCTTTACCATGAGGGCTAGTTGAACATCTTCAGTAAGACCACTGGAAACAAGACAAAAGAATATAATCTTACCTGAGTTCATAACCCTGATTCATTCATATCCAGAAGAAAGGAAACATATACAAGGGTACTTCAAACAGTTTGTGGGAAAATGGAATTAAAAGGCAATATGAATCTTTTTTTTTTTTTGTCTTTTTGTCTTTTTTCGTGTCCGGCAACGGACCGCAACCCTCAGTGTCGCGCCCGCACCGGACCGGGACCGGCAACAGGATCACAACCCTCGGTGCTGCGCCCGCCCCTCGCTCAGCCAGTGAGCGGGAACCGGTCTGTATGTGGGATCCGAACCCTCGGCGGGAGCGCCGCCGCACTCCCAAGCGGCGCACTGTAGCAGTGCGCCACCGGGCCGGCCCGGCAATATGAATCTTTTCGTGAACTTTTTGAAGACCACTTGTATGATCACTATGACTGAAAAAAATCCACAGAGATAAACCAGTTCCAGAGTGGAATGATCCAACAGATGGGGTACACGTCAACAGCAGGAGAGTTTGAAAATAAAATATATTCTATTTGGAAATATGAAGGCTAAAAGGAGATAGCATCTTTGTCTATAAAACCATTAGGGGAACATGTAGAATGGATAGTGATTTGTTTCCCAATTCCTGAAATACCAGATTTGAGATATCACTTGAAATGCTACTAGTAACACCAACCACGATGATGATGATGACAACAATGACAACGATGGCGGCAGCAAATAATTTTGTGCTTGATAAAGAGTTCGTGCTCAGTGAATGCTTGTTGAATGAAATGGCTCACCTTTTTTCTTGGTGTCTAATGTCCGAGAAGCTAAGCTTCCAGGACCACCCTCAGGGACAAAGGAAGACTTTCTGTGGGCATGTTTAGACTCCCTTTGCCATTGAGCTAAATTTCCCAATGCAGTAGGCAGCCACATACAGGTGTCCAAGACATCCTATTCCTCTCAGCTATTTAATGTTGTAGAATGGGGTTAGTTCATCTGGGAAACGTCACCTCCCAGCCTAGTCATTGTAGTTGGGAGTCCCCAGGAAGCAGACCCTGAGACGGAGATTGACATGCAGCAGATTTTTAGGACATGCTTTTGAAATCCACACCTGTTGAAGGCAGGGAAAATAAGCAGGATTGGGCAGAGGGAGAAGCTGAGCTGTGATGCAGTCTCAAGAGATGCTTCAGCCAACCATACAGGGAGTTATGAAGAAGGAATAAAAGTGCAAAGGTGTCCTGGGCTCAGTCTTTATTCTGTGTCTTAATCAGCCATTAGATGTGAGACCCCTGGGAAGGAGATGTGATATTGGTAAAGGTAGTTTTCTCCAGCTGAGGCAATCCCCAAAGGGGGCTGATGGCTGAGGGTGGAGTCCTCGTAGCAGTCCCAGCAGCCGAGGGCAGTTTGTCCTTCATTCCTGAAGAGAGATCTTGGCAGTGCCTCCCACCACCTCCCATGTTCACCTCCATCTTGACCTCCAGTTGCCATTCCTGATTTACACGGTTGGACGGCAGGAGGCTACTCAGGCTCTATTGAGTGAAAGACCATGGCTTGGTGGCCAAGAACAAGACCAGCCCTCAAGGAAACCGAGGAGCTGACAGAGCTGTCGTGAGTGGCCCTGGCTTCCCTGCTCCCTTTACGATGATGCTTTTCCTTTCCCTGTTCCTTCCTTCCCTGCCCCCTGCTGCTCACCTCTCCTCACCTCTACCACACCCCCTTTCCAGTGGAAATGTTCTGCAAATCCATTCACCCAAACCTGTCAATGAGGGACTGGATTTGCATTTCAATATGAAACAGTCTTAGGCCAGAAGAATGAAATACTCAGGAATTTCAGGCTGTCATGGATGAGGGGAACACTTGAGAGTCTTAGGAATAAAGTGGTATTGGGAGTCATCTGTCCTTCTGAAAGTTAAGTGTGGCCCTGGAGAGGTCCTGCAAAATTAGTGTGCATGGGGGGGGGGGCAGCAAGAGAGAGGAGAAAACAAGTTTTCTTGTAGGTTCTTGCCTGGTGGGCATGATTGACAACTGCTGATAAAAGCAAGAGCTGGCTCCCTCAGAGTGGGAAACCGCTGCTGCCTAGCAACTCAGGCTACAGAATCAAAGCAGAGGTTTTTCTATCCTGAGCTAAGAATCCGTCCCTTGTGAACTCTGACGAGTTTGTTAAGGTAAACCCAAGTAGAGAACTGGAGAAGACGGATCTCTATTAAAATGTTAAAATGATGAAGGTGAAGCAGTTTGCACAGAACTAAAGAGAGTTCTTCAGCCTTGTTCCCAGTCACTGAGCCCACCTGTTCTAGCTGCCAGTATTCCACTTTTTAGTACTCAGAACCTTTGACAACCTAAAAGAGGACTTCAAAAGGAAGAATCTTAGAAGATTTTATTGATAACAACCCTCAGTTGTTCCAGACCGGGCAACTTTCTCGAAGATTTTATGTGTTCAAATATATTGTGAAATTTATGTCTTTACAGCTCCATTGGACCCTATGTTATTAAAAGAACTTGTCTTTTCCTTTGATAGTCTGTAATTTATATCATCAACAAGTAGGTATTGTGTTTGGAAAATCTTATGTTACCTATGTTTTACATATCAGAGGGTTGTTTCCTAGAAGAAGCACGTGAGAAATAAGTTACTAGAGAAGGAGTAGATTTGAAAACATTTTCTAGCTGGATTCACTTTCAATTTTGCTTTATATTGTACCTCTTTATTCTCAATATACTTCTTCTGTATCATCAGTAATATTTTCTTATATTCCATTTGAACGTAAATTTCATGAAGGCTGAGAGTTTTGTTTGTTTTGTTCATAGATGTATTCCTGCACTGAGAACAGTGCCTGGAACATAGTTAGGGGATTAGTAAATATTTGTAGAATAAAATTAGTATTTCCCATCACCATATAGGGGCTCGAAAATGTCAAGCTGCTTTTTTAGCTTCTCAGAACATCTTACCTCAGCTCTCATCAAAATGTAACTGTCTTTGCCCCAATCTCTCTTTTTGCTGATGATGCCAACTAGTAATCCTTGCTGAGTATACTGGAAAGAGTTGACTAGGAGTTATGACTCCCAGGATTAGTCAAGAATCAACTAATAATTAGTTGTGGGAACTTTGGGCAAGTCACTTAAATTTTCTGAATGTTCATTGGTTCATTTGCAAAAGGTGATTTGACAGTGCTTCTATCTTGTAGGATTTTGGATTGAATCAAATATCTTAACAAACAAATAGTCTAAAAGCAAGAACTCTGGATCCAGATTCAAATCCTAACTTCTCCACTTTCTAGTTGTGTGACCTTAGGGAAGTTATTTAATCTTTATATGCTTTAGTTTCTTCATATGTAAAATGCAGATAATTATAGTACCACTCCCATAGAATTATTGTGTCGTTAAAAATAGTCAGTACATGCGAAACACTTAAAATAGTGCCTGCCACTTAGAAAGTACTCATGGTAAATGTTAGCTGTTATTAAATGTAAAACACACACATTTGGAAAATTGTGAATTGCTATACAAATGTAGTAACTTACATTTGGATTTCCACTTTAACAGGTCATTGATGGTGTAACAGGCTGAACAGAAGTGACTCCATTTTGTTAAACTTCTAAATTAAAAAGTTTTGTTTCTTACTCTAACCCGAACTACATAGCTTGCTACTGGACATTAGAATACAATGATTCTTGTTCATACGATGCTAGAACATAATGACTTTTGCTCACACTGTACACAGAATAATTATAGAAGAAATTATTAGCTGGACATTAGAATACAATGATTCTTGTTCATACGATGCTAGAACATAATGACTTTTCTCACACTGTACACAGAATAATTATAGAAGAAATTATTAACCCAGATGGCCATTCTTTACTAGTTTACTAACTAGATCTTTTTGAGGTTAATAGGAACTGAATCCGTGACTTGACTTCATGGAGGATGGTCACCATGAATCAGTTCTCATCCAAGAAGTTTGTTGTTTATCTGCAATTTTATGATTACACCTGCACGTCCTTGCTTAGGTCACCATGGATCAGTCCCCTACCACCTGTCCCTATAAAACCCTTTGGCAAGTCTGGGAAAGGTGGAGATGGTCTTTGAGACATGAGTCCACCATTTCCCCAGGGTGCCAGCTTCCTGGTTAAAGGCCACCTTTCCTTACACCAGCACTTGTCTCTCGATTATTGGCTATTGAGTGATGAGCAGACAGACATTTGGTGTTTCGGTAACAATGGCTCAAGCTAAAATGAATGCCTAATTCTGGAATTTTAGGACCTGTGATAAACTAGGGAATGAGTTATTTGGCATCTCTCAAATTGCACCTCATAGTTAGCTACATATCCTACCTATTTCTAGAGTTGGCCTGAGGTGCCCATGTATGGGACATAACTGGTAAATTTACTTACAGTGACTTTGCCTTTCTGAGTTTTGTCATCTACCTATGTGATATTAGTTACATTAATTAACTCATTTGGTTCTTAGTTTCCTCATTTGTAAAATGGGAGTGATAATAGCTTACTGACTTTTTCAAAGGGTTAATGAGAGACTCAATTAAGATATTCATTATTCATAGTTGGGGTAGTATCATCATTTTGCTTATTCTCCTTGACATTTTGATAGAACTTTAATTCCCCTGCTCTTCAAAAATAGTAGGTTGTTCAAATATTTTTTTCATTTTCTATCCTGACTCCCCGATTATGCACAGTTAAAAATAGATCCAATAAGCCATCCATTAAGCTAAGTCTCAGATTCAAATGGACCATATGGCAGTGGTGGCAGAGGAGAGCTTATTAACTAATCATTCTGCCTTCATGGCCAATCTCAGAGCAGTACAGTGTGTGCAAATGGTTGAGTTGGTCTAACAGGCTTAGTTTTGCAAGTTTAATATATTAACCTCCTTAATGCATTAATGCATTTCCATTCTTACGTTCCACAAAGATGAATATTATGGGATTGGAAAATTGGATGCAGAATATGGAAGAGATTCAGAAAATGTTTTTGTTTTTGGCTCATCCCATGGCCAGTTTCTGCTTTTGGCTGATAGAATAATCAGTATCAGATTATGTGGTAAGCAATTATATATGAAGCAACTATTACCATGCACTGGAAAATGGGCAGTGCAAACTGTGATCCCCGATGGAAACTCATGAGGTAAGCCACACTTTGTGGTAGCTTTCTGCCTGTCGTAGCTTTTCCAAATGTAGTGCAGGGAGCTGTGATCTAAGCAGAGCACAGTATGCCTGCTGAGCTGAGGAAACATTAATCAGAGCTTAGGGTATCTGACGTAGCTGGAAACTGCAAAGTAGGGTACCAGGGAGGAGGAGCAGCACGGAGTGTGGGGTTGGGGGGAAGGTCTTGAAGGGAGTTCTCCCTGAGTCCTTGGTAGAGGCTTGTGATCATATACTCAGGGCAAGACTACACAAAGCTTACCAGAGAACAACTGCTACCTAAATGAGTATGGAACAGAGATGATAAAGGTTGAGCAGAAGTAGGATATGTTGGAGATCCTCCACAGCTACAGTGGAGAGACATTATTAACATCTTGTTAACACTTCAAGAATCCAGCTCTTAGACCAGAAAGGATACACCTTAGGAGTAAGGATTATGCCTTAGAGTAAGGCCTACTTTCTCAACCTGCTTTATAAAAGCCTAATACCAAACCTTCACAGGAAGCAAAAGTGAAAAGCTTTCCACAGATCCACCCCAACAAAGTATAAAGCCAAACCTACAGAAGTTCAAGGTGATCAGCCAGTAATTGATCTTCCTGCTAGGACAAAAATAAACATTCTTTCTCAGATGATAACAGAATGTAGAATTTCTACAATGTGTCATGAACAATACACAATAAAAATTTACTAGATATACAAAGAAACAAGAAAACATGACCAATAGTCAAGAACTAAAGAAATCAATGAAAGCCAACCCCAAGATGGCCAATCCCCATATGACCATATGGAAATTCTACAACTGAAAGTTTTCTCTAATCTGAAGCACTGGGAGAAAACAATTTGAATAAAAATAAATAGAGCCTTAGGGAAAGCTTGTTTAAAGTGCTGAGATTAAAACAAACAAAATAACAAAGGAGAACAAAGGAAAACAGAAATGTCCTCTCAACCCAAAATTCTGTATCTGGTGAATAGTTCTCAATAATTAGAGTGAAACAAAGACATTTTCAGTAAAAAAAAAAAAGCTTAGAGAATTCGTCATTAACAAACCTGCACCATGAGAAATGCTACAGGATGTTTTTCAGGCTAACAGGTAATGACACGGAAACTCATATTTAAGGGATGAAAGAAGAGCCCCAGAAATGATAAATAAGAGGGTACATTTGCTTAGAAAATTCGTCATTAACAAACCTGCACCATGAGAAATGCTACATGATGTTTTTCAGGCTAACAGGTAATGACATGGAAACTCATATTTAAGGGATGAAAGAAGAGCCCCAGAAATGATAAATAAGAGGGTACATTTAAAAGAAATTATTACTTTTCTTTTAATAATTTCCTTAAAAGTTAAGAGAATACTAAAGTAGAATTAATAAAGTTGTAATGGGATTCTACAACATTTGTATAAGTAAAACATGACAACAATAGCATAAAGGACAAGGGTGGGTGGGTAAATAACATTATACTGTTGTAAGTTTACTACATTTGTGAAGTGATACATGAGAAGTGCAAAGTGGGAAGTGAAAGGTACCAGGAGTGAAGTGTGAAGGATGAAATAGCAAGTGCAAAGGTCAGATATGAAGTGTGAGGTTTGAAGAAGTATAATATGAACTAAAAATGGATTTTGTTAAGGATGCATCTTGTTAGCCTTGGAGAAACCACTAAAAATTTAAAGTAAAAGAAATATGACTAAGAAGCCAATTGCTGTGGATTGCAT
>NW_007727128.1:17375-18445 GCF_000696425.1 Galeopterus variegatus | reverse complement strand
CAAAGTGGGAAGTGAAAGGTACCAGGAGTGAAGTGTGAAGGATGAAATAGCAAGTGCAAAGCTCAGATATGAAGTGTGAGGTTTGAAGAAGTATAATATGAACTAAAAATGGATTTTGTTAAGGATGCATCTTATTTGCCTTGGAGCAACCACTAAAAATTTAAAGTAAAAGAAATATGACTAAGAAGCCAATTGCTGTGGATTGCATATCCCCCCAAAACTTAATCCCCACTGTGACAGGGTTAAGAGAGTGGGAAATCCTATTATGGTAATTGAAAGGCAGGGCCTTGAAGAGGTGATTAGACTGTGAGGGCCATGCCCAAGTTAAACTACTGTTATGGATTGCTGGTCTAATGGTGGTCATGGGAGTGATTCTGAGGGATTTAAAAGGAGAAGGAGTGAAAAGTTAGCTCTTTCTCTGCTTCTGCCATCCACCATGTGACACCCTGAGTCACTGAATAGAGTCAGCATCAAGAACAAAACTCTCACCAGATGTCTTCTCTGGATTTTGGACTTCCAAGAATATGAAACTGTAAGCAATAAATATTGTTTCTTTACAAATTATCCCATTTCAGGTACTTCTGTTATAAGCAACAGAAACAGACTAATACAGAAAATTGGTACTAGAGAAGTGGGGTGTTTCTTATAACCAATACCTGAAAATGTGGAAGTGGCTTTGGAACTGGATATTGGGCAGAGGCTGGAAGAATTTGGAGAAATGGGATAGGAAAAGCCTAGATGCTGGTGAGGAGAGTTTAGAATGTCTTAGAGGCTGGTTAAATGTTGGTGACAAGAATGCTGACAGAAATATGGGCTACACGGACATTTTCACAATGTTAATTCTTCCACGCCAAGAGCATGGGACATCTTTCCATCTTTTTGTGTCCTCTTTAATTTCTTTCAACAGAGATTTGTAGTTCTCATTGTAGAGATCTTTCATTTCCTTGGTTAAGTTGATTCCTAGGTGGTTTTTGTTTTGCTTTGCTTTCGTGACTATTGTAAGTAGTCTAGTTTTCTTGATTTCTTTTTTGGCTAGTTCATTGTTGGAGTACAAAAACACTACTGATTTT
>NW_007727128.1:11733-17010 GCF_000696425.1 Galeopterus variegatus | reverse complement strand
TTCACAATGTTAATTCTTCCACGCCAAGAGCATGGGACATCTTTCCATCTTTTTGTGTCCTCTTTAATTTCTTTCAACAGAGATTTGTAGTTCTCATTGTAGAGATCTTTCATTTCCTTGGTTAAGTTGATTCCTAGGTGGTTTTTGTTTTGCTTTGCTTTCGTGACTATTGTAAGTAGTCTAGTTTTCTTGATTTCTTTTTTGGCTAGTTCATTGTTGGAGTACAAAAACACTACTGTTTTTTCATGTTGATTTTGTATCCTGCAACTATACTGAAATCATTTATCAACTTGAAGAGGTTTTTTTTTTTTTTTTTTTTTGTAGCATCTTTAGGCTTTTCTCTATATAGGGTCATGTCATCTGTGAATAGGGACAATTTGTCTGCATCTTTTCCAAACTGGATTTCTAATTTCTTTATCTTGCCTGATTGCTCTGGCTAGTACTTCCAATACTGTGTTAAACAGGAGTGGTGAGAGTGAACATCCTTACCTTGTTCCCATTCTTAAGGGAAAAGCTTCCCCCATTCAGGATGATATTGGTGATGGGTTTGTTATATATACCTTTTATTGTTACTTTTATTGATACTTTCCTTCTATACCTAATTTGCTGAGAGTCTTTATCATGAAGGGATGTTGAATTTTGTTAAATGCTTTTTCTATATCTATTGAGATAATCGTATGGTTTTTGTCTTTATTGATGTGGTTATATCACATTTATTGACTTGCATATGTTGAACTATCCTTGCATCCCTAGGATGAATACCACTTGATCATGGTTCGTAGTTATTTTTATGTGTTGCTGTATTGTATTTGCCAATATTTTATTGAGGATTTTTGCATCTTTATTCATCAAAGATATTGGCCTATAGTTTTCTTTTTTATTGTATCTTTGTCTAGTTTTGGTATCAGGGTGATACTGGCCTCATAGAATGAGTCTTAGAGAATGGCCTCTGTTTCAATTTTTTGGAATAGTTTGAAGAAAATTGGTATTAATTCCTCTTTAAAGGTTTGGTAGAATTTGGGAGTAAAGCCTGTGTCCTAGGCTTTTTTTGTTGGGAGACTGCTCATTACTGCTTCAATTTCGTTGCTCATTACTGGTCTGTTCAGGTTTTCCATTTCTTCTGGGTTCAGTCTTAGAGTTTATATGTGTCCAGAAATTTATCCATTTCTTCCAGGTTTTCAAATTTGTTGGCCTGTGGTTGTTCATAATAGTTCATATAATTGTTTATAATAGTTCATAATAGTCTTTATTTCTGTGGTATTGGTTGTAATGTCTCCTTTTTCATTTCTAATTTTTGTTGTTTGAGTCTTCTCCCTTGTTTTTTTAGTTAGCCTAGCTAATGATTTGTCTATTTTGTTTATCTTCTCAAAAAAAATAACGTTTTGTTTCATTGATCTTTTGCATTTTTGGAGGGGTTTCCATTTCATTTAGTTCTTTCCTGATCTTAATTATTTCTTTCCATCTACTAATTTTGGATTGGAAGAATTAACATTGTGAAAATGTCCATACTGCCCAAAGTGATCTACTGATTCAATGCAATACCCATCAAAATACCAATGACATCCTTCTCATAAATAGAAAAAACAATCCTACCATTCATATGGGATAACAAAAGATCCCAAAAAGACTAAGCAATCCTGAGCAAAAAAAATTAATAAATAAATTCAGAGGCATTATACTACCCAACTTCCAATTATACTTCAAAACTATAGTAACCAAAACAGCATGTTACTGGCATAAAAACAGACACCGGGACCAATGGAACAGAATAGAGAACCCCAGAAATCAACCCACATACTTACAGCCAACTGATTTTGGACAAAGTTGCCAAGAACATACATTAGGGAAAAGGCTGTCTCTTCAATAAATGGTGCTTGGAAAACTGGACATCCATATGTACAAGAATGAAACTAGACCCATACCACTCACCATATACCAAAATCAACTCAAAATGGATTAAAGAAAAATATAAGACCTTATACTACAATATTCCTAAAAGAAAACATAGGAGAAACACTTCAGGAAGTAGGAACAGGCAAAGACTTTATGAATATGACCCCCAAAACACAGGCAACAAAAGGAAAGATAAACAAATGGGATTATATCAAACTAAAAAGTATCTGCACAGCAAAAGAAACAATTAACAGAGTGAAAAGACAACCTACAGAGTGGGAAAAAATATTTTTAAACTATACATTCTACAAAGGATTACTATCTCAAATATATAAGGAACTCAAGCAACTTAACAGTAAAAAAACAAATGAACTGATTAAAAAATGATCAAAGGAACTAAATAGGCATTTCTCAAAGGAAGATGTACAAATGGCGAACAGGCACATGAAAAAATGTTCAGTATTACTCAGCATCAAGGAAATGCAAATCAAAACCACATTGAGGTAGTATCTCACCCCAGTTAGACTGGCAATTATCAAAAAGAATAACAAATGCTGGGGAAGATGCAGAGTTGGTGGGACTGTAAATTGGTGCCACTGTTACAGAAAATGGTGTGGAGGTTCTTTAGACAACTACAGGTAGAACTGCCATACAATTCAGCAATTCCATTGCTGGATATATACCCAAAGGAATAAAAATCATTATGTCAAAGGGATACCTACACTCCAATGTTTATTGCAGCTCGATTTAGAATAGCCAAGAGTTAGAACCAACCTAAATATCCATTGTTGGAGGACTGGATAAGGAAAATGTGGTATGTTTACACAATGCAATACTACTCTGCCATAAAAAAAGAATGAAATACTGCCATTCAAAGCAACATGGATGAACTTAGAGAAAATTATGTCAAGCGAAATAAGTCAGGCACAGAAAGAGAAATACTGCATGTCCTCACTCATAACTAGGAGCTGAAAAATAAACAAATGAATAAGAGAAAAAAAAAGAAAGGAAGAAAGAAAGAAACAACAATTACAATGATACATTGAACTTTCAAAAGGAGAGAACAGAACTGAGATTACCAGAGGTGGAAAGGGGGAAGGGGAGGGGAGTAAGGGAGAAACTGGTAAATAGCCATGAAAAAGATTACATTGTATAATGTTGAATATACTAATTATCCTGATTTGAGCATCACATACTGCACATAGGTATTGATACTCAACTCTGTACCCCACAGATATATAAAATTAACTATATTTCAATTAAAAAAAATATATATATATAATCAGATGAGTCCTGGAGAAGTTAATTTGCTCACAGTTGCCAGAAATTTGGTTTAGAAATCATTTAAAATTTTTTTTAACTAATTTTTGTTTTTGATAAAAATACATGCTAATGGTTTTAAAAATCAAAGAATAGTAAACAGTTTATAAAGATTGAGTGCAATATACCATATCCCACCCCTCTTCATCTTTAGTCCTGCCTCCCAGAGGTATGTTTTTTTCCTAGTATTTACTTGCATAACTTAAAATTATGTATTTAACTCTATTTCTTAATATACCAATTTTACACATCATCTATGTATTTTCTATTATGGTACAAAAGGACTTAGCACACATAATCTCCTCTGCCCTTTGCTTACTCTCATCCTTCCAGTAGAAATAAATCACAATTAAGACAACTAATATTCAGGTTTTATGCTGTTATAACTAAACTATCATTTAATGTGGAATCATCATCATAGTATAGTATGGTTACATTTCCTTTCTTTGAAAACTTTATGTAGATTCTGGCTTTAGTAATGGCCCAATTTTTATCTTTTTAGTTTTCTATCTATTGCTAATGCTTCCCACTTGCTCCAACAGCTTCTCAATACAATTTTCAACATCACAAAACTTAGGGGATAGTCTCCTGTTGGTTTTATTTGAAAAAAAGAAAAAAGAAAGAAGAACTTTTCTCCTGGAGCTTCCATCTATTTACAATTCTTGCTCTTTAGAATGTTGTATTCATTGCTTCCATTTGGGGGTTTTTGCCCTTTACAATCATCCAGAGACTTTCTCTCACCTCTCTCCTGTGTTCAATCTCGGGAGATCTCAAAGCTTGTGTAATCCTCTTCCTACATTTACTTTGTTTTTTTGTTTTTTATTTTATTTTTTTGTCCTTTTTGAGACCGGCAGCACCGTGCTCAGCCAGTGAGCGCTGTGAGCACACCGGTCATCCCTATATAGGATCCGAACCTGCGGCGGGAGCAGCGCTCCCAGCGCCGCACCCTCCCGAGTGCGCCACGGGCTTGGCCCTACTTTGTTGTTTTAATGGTGTAGAAACTATAGCATCTTCCTGAGAAAGAATGAATCACAAGAAAATTAATTTTGTTTAGACTATACACACCTAAAAACTTAATTCTATGGTCTTGCTTTATTGATTAGCAGAATATAGAATTTTAGGTTGGAAATTATTTTCATTGAGACTTTTGAAGGTATTTCTTTGTCTCCTCAAGTGTTGCTATTGAGAAGTCAAAACGCTGGGATCATTTATCCTGTTTATTCTCTCTGAAAGCTCTCTTTAGTTCCTTTTTTGGCAATGTATATTTTTAAAACAGCTTTATTGAAGTATAATTGACATACAATAAACTGCACAGATTTATTTACTTTAGTCATTTTTTTGGTGGTTGGCCAGTATGAGGATTTGAACCCTCGATCTTGGTGTTATAACACCATGCTCTAACCAATGAACTAATTAGCCACCCCCCACTGCACAAATTTAAAGGGCACAATTGGATAAGTTACGACTTACATACACCCACAACATTATCATCACTGTCAAGAACGTATCCATCAGCCCCAGAAGTTTCCTCTTGCCCTTGTATAATCTTTGTCCCTTTCTGCTACCTCCTCCCTTTTCCCATCTCCGGAATGCCACATATCTACTTTCTATCAGTATAGATAGATTATTTTGCATTTTCTAGAATTTTGTATAATTTGACTCAGATAGTATGTACTCTTTTTTTGCTTGGTTTCTCTCATTCAGCATAATTATTTTAAGATCCACCCATGTTCTTGCATGTATCAATATTTCATTTCTTTTTATTACTGAGAAGCGTTCCATTGTACACACTAATTCTAAAATTTATGTGGAAATACTACTCAGCTATAAAAACGAATGAAATACTACCATTTGCAACAACATGGATGGACCTTGAAAGAATAATATTAAGTGAAATGAGTCAGGCAGAGAAAAAGAAATACCACATGTTCTCACTTATTTGTGGGAGCTAAAAATAAATAAATTAATTCACTCACACACACACACACACACACACAAACCGGGGGGGGGGGAGCGGAAGGAAGAAAAATAACAATTTTTCTTTTTTTTTTTTTAAGGCACCAT
>NW_007727128.1:0-11009 GCF_000696425.1 Galeopterus variegatus | reverse complement strand
CACCGAAACCTCCCTCCCTCCTTCCTCTCCCCCCACCCACCCAGGCATGTCGTTTACATTTGCTTGTTGTAGGAACTTCAAAAAAAAAAAGTTGAGGTTGTTAAATCTTCCTCTCCCCCTCCCCCCGGTTTTTTTTTTTTTTTTTTTTTTTTTTTTTTTTTGGAAGTTCCTACAACAAGAAAAGGGAAAGGACGTGGGGGGGGGGGTGGGGGGAGAGGGAGGAGGGAGGGAGGTTTCGGTGATGGGACATAATAATCAACTACATTGTATATTGACAAAATAAAAAAATAATAAAAAAAATAAATAAAAATAAATAAAATTTACGTGGAAATGCAAATGAGCCAGAACAGCCAATTTTTTTAGACAAAGAGCAAAGTTGAAGGACATATACTACTTGATTTCAAGACTTATTTACAAAGCTACAGTAATCAAGAAAGTGTGGTATTGGCATAAAGATAAACATTCAGATCAATGGAGAATAGAGATTCCAGAAACAAAGCCACACATATATGGACAATGACTTTCAACGAAGATGAAAAAAGAATAGTCTTTTCAACAAATAGTGCTGAAAAAATTATAACAGTCACATGGACAAAAATGAACCTCCACCTTTACTTTATACCAAACACAACAAATTTACTTTAAATGGTTCATATAGCTAAACATAAAAGCTAAATCTATAAAACTTTTAATAGAAAACATAAAAGACTATTTCGTGATTTTGGTGTAGACAAAGATTTTTCAGATAGGACATAAAAAGAACAAACTGGAAAAAAAAAATTGAGGAACTGGATTTCATCCAAGTTAAAACATTTTGCCCTTTGAAAGATTCCATTAAGAAAATAAAAAGGCAAACCACCAACTGGCAGAAAAAATTCATAATGCATATATCTGATAAAGGATTATATTCAGAATGTATAAAGAAGTTTTACAGCTCAATAATAAAAGGTCAAACAACCCAATAAAAAAGAACAGAAGGGCCGGCCCCGTGGCGCACTCGGGACAGTGCAGCTCTGGGAGCACCGAAACGCTCCTGCAGTGGGTACGGATCCTATATAGGGATGGCCGGTGCGCTCACTGGCTGAGCGCGGTGCGGATGGCACCAAGCCAAGGGTTGCGATCCCCTTACCGGTCACAAAAAGGATAAAAAAAAAAAAAAAGAACAGAAGATTTGGACAGTTCACAAAAGCAGATATATAAATAAGCCATTAAGTGCATGAACACATGCTCAACATCTTTCATCATTAGCAAAATGAAATTTAAAACTATAGGGAGACCCTCTGACAAACCCAGTAGAATGACTGCAATTACAAAGACTGATAACAGCAAATGTTGGTGGGGATCTAGAGCAACTGGAATTGTCATACCTTCCTGATGAAGGGTAAAATGATACAACTTTTTTGAGAAACACTTTGGCCGTTTGTTATAAAGTTACTCCTTACCAGCAATTCATCTCCTACGTATTTACACAAGAAAACTGAAAGCTTATGTTCCACACAGACTCGTATACATTTGTTTCAGCAGCTTTATCCAAAATAGCCAAAAGGTGAATGGATAAACAAATTATGGTGTATCCATGTCACAGAATGCTTTTCAGTGATAAAAAGGAAGAAGTACTGATATATACAACAACATGGATGAATATCAAAAACTTAGGCTAAGCTAAAGAAGCCAGGCACAAAAGAGTATATACTATATGATCCCATTTATATTATATTCCAGAACAGGCACAATTAATCTATACTGATAGGAAACAGATTAATGGTTGTCTGGGCCCAGGTGTGGGGTGGATGACTGCAAAGAGAGACATAAAGGAACAATTTCAGGTGGTGAAAATGTTCTATATCTTTCTCGACTAGGGTGGAAGTTTCACAAATGTGTAGAATTGTCAAAATTCATTAAATTGTGCCCTTACAATGGGTGCAGTTTATGTTATGTAAATTATACCTCGATAAAGTTGATTTTAAAATTTTCATGGTTACTACATTGTAGGTTGCTGTCACGTGGCATTTCTGCTCTTGGACATATCCTTTGGTACTCATGTCACCCAGAAATCCAGGTGAATTTAAAGGGATAGCAACATCACAAAGGCAAAAGAAAATAAGAACTAAAGTTTACAGTTTCTAAATGCTTGTTAGCTTAAAAATACAATGCCATGCTTTCCTGAAATGTAGGAAATTGGCCACTGAATGGTGATGGGAAAATTTGTTTATTCAATGTGGGAAAATTCGTTCTAGAAATAGAAAAACAGGCATTCTCTACTTGCAAGTACCATTACACAAAAAGCAATAAATACATGGATTATTAATTTTCTAAGAATTAGAAGACAATTAAATGCATTCAACACTAAAACTCTGCAGAATAGAATTGACTCTTTGATGACTCACCAGGCTTGTCATCCCCCGGGGCCATCATTTATAAACATTGTGCTGGCAAAGAATTGAAGAGATTGATATCAGAGATGAACAAATTTCCTGTTTATAGAAGGTGAGCAACAAGGGAATTTAATGCAGGAATGTTTTAAAAGAGGCCTTTTAGAAGTGTAAAGGAGTCCAATGGAGGAGATTGCAGGAATAGTGGAGGCCAGTGGGGTGGGCCTAATTTTCATCACCCTTGATGCCACATCATCAGAAACAGGCTTTTCCCCCTATTTGTAGAGGGGAGGAGTTATTTTTCCCAGCTGACAAGCAATTGAAACAAACAATTTGCATTTCCTTGGAAAGATCCCATTATTTAGAGAGGTCTTAGATTTTACCTTTTTAAACACTTGAAAAAAAAGGGGAAACTTAACAAATGAAAAAAGACAAATGAGACAAATCAACCAATTAAAATGTATGGCCCCAGTTATTTAAGCCCAGATTAGAATAAACAAGATGTAAAAACAAATAAAACATTGATAGGTAATTAGGAAAATGTGAATGCTAACTGAAGCTGGAATAATATTAAGAAATTATTATTTTTTTAGGTGTCATGATGGAATTTTGGTTTTAAAACTAGTTTTTATATACATACTGATGTATTTATAGACAAAATAACTTAATGTCTGGCATTTGCACCTATATAATATGGGTAAGGAGAGGTATATAACTTTGACAACCTACTATCAGATTCTTAAAGGAAAATAGCTAATGGAATTAATTATTATGGGTGAATCTGAATGTTTACTTTAGTGTGACACTCTGGGGACAGCTTTGGAGCGTCCTCTTCAAGCATTTGAATAAAACTCCTAACCAAGGCCATAAGAACAGGATCAAGAGCCATCATAGCCTTTTACTCTTTGGTTCAGGAATTGCCTTACACTCCGCCTCCTTACCCGTCTGTCCATCACTTTCAAAGCCTCTTTCCTGCTTAGCTTTGTACCTGGCTCCCTCTCTTTCCCTTATGGTGACTCCAGGTGGTGGATCTGGTTAAGCCCTGGTACTTCCTGGGCATGCTATTTTCAGTATGGATTCTTTTATCTCTACACACACCACAACCACAGCCAAGTGGCACCATGTTCCCCAACCTTGCCAAGCCTCCTGGGTATATTTCTAAAGGAGCTCCCAAAGACCCTGTCTACTTGAATACGTAGAAAAGATACTGATATAATTATACAGTTTTCTCATCTGACCATCAGAATTGGAAGAGAAAAATGTGAAATTATGGGTGCGTTACAATTCCACCAAGAATTGGGTGAGCAATATTCCAGATCCCACAGGAACAATCCTGGGAAATGATAATTAAAATCACATTTTGAATTTCATCAGAATGCCATGTCATTCTTTAAACCACAGTTCAAATAATATATTTTTCAAACTGCAGGTCATGTTCCTTTAATGGGTTGTAAAATTAATGGGAAGCAATAAGCATTTTAAACAGACTAGACTAGAATGAAATGGATTAAAATGGACGTATTAAAGTGAATCATACACTGTAAAAGTGAGTATATTTTTTGTGGAACTTTTAGTTTTGTGTGTGTGTGTGTGTGTGTGTGTGTGTGCACGTGTGTGTTGCTGTAATTTAAAATCAATATCTTTGTATTAAAGTGAATCATACACTGTAAAAGTGAGTATATTTTTTGTGGAACTTTTAGTTTTGTGTGTGTGTGTGTGTGTGTGTGTGCACGTGTGTGTTGCTGTAATTTAAAATCAATATCTTTCTGTGGTCATTGCCAAAAAAAAGTTTGAAAATCACTAGGTAATATATTTATATATACAATAATCAAAAAGCAAAAGAATTCGGCGGGGGGGGGGAAACACGATAATTGAATAAAAATTTCTTTCCAACCCAAATCCCAAAAACTAATGGGTCATCTGAATCAGAGAACTAAAGCTACACCATGCCAGTCAGAAACCAGAAATAACCTGGCAGTAGGAACAGGCTACTAAGAGTCACCTGATTTGTTGTTCTTTTTGTGTGGCTTGCTTACTATGTGTTTCTGGTGATTTTAAGCGCCAGTCAGAAACCAGAAATAACCTGGCAGTAGGAACAGGCTACTAAGTGTCACCTGATTTGTTGTTCTTTTTGTGTGGCTTGCTTACTATGTGTTTCTGGTGATTTTAAGAGGCCCTACACATTTTTGCTACTTGGCCATTGCCATTTTCAGACTGGTATTTTTCTGTTTCTACATGCAGCTGGTATGATACCAGCTGAAAGTGGGAGGACTCAGCAAGGTTGTGTAATTTTGCAGTTGGTCCACTGTAGGTGCAGCTGAAGAACTCTCCCCCATCCCACCACACCCCCTGCCCCAAAGTTTAGGTCATAGTAAGAACAGGATAAGATAACATTTATCATTCAAACACAGATTGAAGCTGCAACAAAGAATGTTCTTGCAAGGCTGACTATATGCCAAGGCCATAGTTGGCCAAAGAATGTGTGCCCTTTGAAATCCCAGTAGGCACAACCCACAAATTCTCAGCTAACAAAGGTTTGTTTAATCTTACAGAAAACAATTTGCCCCTTGCAAAATTTTCTTTTATGTAAAACTTTAAATAAGAGCTAAGAGCTTTTGTAGTGCCTACAAACCTGGAAGTTTTTAATACAAATCCTCTAAAAGTTTGTAACACTCACAGCCTCTCACTGTTGTTTGAGAGCCACCTTGGAATGGATTTGCATGTTCCCATCCCAGAAGGAGTAAGTCCTATTAAAACCCTTTAAATAAGAGGTGAACTCCTACCTGGAAAGTGGGAGGGCATGATTAAGATGGATAATCTATTTCAGGATGACATAATCATTTGGAAAATGAAATGTTCAAATTCTGACTAAGGGGGTCAGGAGCAAATAAGTCCAAAGTCTTAAAAGGGCAGGTGGGGAATACAATTGGATAGAAATTATAAGAAATATACAGTGTATTGATCAGATGGCTTCGCAATGTGACCTTATTGGTGGTCCCTAGGACAAAAGAGGCCAGGCCCACCATATTGAAAGCATGTAGGATGGAGGGGAGCTCGGCACAGTTCCTCTGAGAAGCACAGTGATTCATCCAGGCATGGCTGGGGCCCCAAGAGGAAGAGAGGGGGTGCAGCCAGCATGGGCACTGTGGTTCCTGGGACCACAGAGCTCCAGGCTCCAGCTCAACTTTGACGCAAAGCAGGACCTTGCTAAGCTGCCTTTTCTCAAGAACAGGGTCTGCTCAGGTTCATGCTCTTGCCTCAGTGCAAGTTTCAAATGAGGTAACAAGAGTGGCATTTGGAACATTTCCTGGCAGGGAGAGCTTTTCTCTCCTCCCTTCTCCCAGGCCTTGTTCTCTTTTATATTCCCTCTGCTCCTGCTCCACACTGGAGGAGCCTGGTAATAAGTGAGACTGAACTGCATTCAAATCCAACCTCTCCACCTGCTTGCTATGTGGCTTGAAGCAAGCCATTGAACTCCTCCAAGCCTCAGTTTCCTTAGCAATGAAATGGAGAGATAATAACTCTTACCTTACAAGGTTGTATGGGGGTTGGGATAATGCTCATAAAATGCTTTGCAAACATTTGACACTCAAGGCCAGGGTTTCTCAGCCTCAACATTTTAACATTTTGGCCAGGTAATTCTTTGCTGTGGGAAGCTGTCCTGTGCATTGCAGGATGTTTAGCAGTGTCCTTGGTCTCCACAAACTAGATGCCAGTAGCACCTGCCCCTTCTCCCCACAGTTGTGACAAACAAAAATGACTCTAGGCATTAACAAATGTCCCCCAGGGGGAAAAATTGCCCCTGTTTGACTATGACTTTGATCTTGCTTTCTTTCTTTCTTTTTTTTTCTTTCTCTCTCTTTCTCTGAGTTTTGGAAAAGCAAACTGTCATGTTATGAACAGCTCAGATGGCAAGGAAATAATGTCTCCAGCAAATAGTCAGTAAGAACCCGAGGCCTGCCTGCAGCCAGGTGAGTGACCTTGGAAGAGGACCCTCCCCCAGTTGAGCCTTGAGGTGACCGCAACCCTAGGCAGTACATTGATTGCAGCCTTTGATAGACCCTGAGTCAGAGGCACCCAGCTAAGCTATGACCTGATTCCTGACCCACAGAAAGTCTGAGATAATAAATGCTTATTTTTTTAAGTTGCTAAATTTTGGAATAATATGCTATGCAGCAATAGATAGCTAAGACAAGGACCAACAATGTATCAAGTAGTATATCATCTGCTGCATGGGAAGCAGATGAGTCAGATGGAGTTTCTGCACACAAAGGATTTGTATCCCAAAGGCGGCCCCACAGTCAGATCCTAGGGTTTCTGTGGTATTTTGGGGTTGAGGGGGCATGTTCATATCCATTGCACTGGGTCCATCCCATAGGAATTGCTTGGTTGTCCTGGACACATTTAGTGCTCTCTCTCTCTATATATGACTTATTAAAACATCTTAGAATCTCTTTTCTCTTTGTAGGACTGGGGTTTAACTTTTAAAAACTGTATTAAGAATTTAAAGAACTTTACATGGAGAGGGGCACAGAGAATGTTCAGCGAAATGTCCATTATTCTAAATTCATTTCCCGGTCTTATTCTCTGTACATTCATACATGTTTCTTGGCTATCCTAAGTGTTATACTATTTTGTGTTCTGCTTTTCCTAAACATGTTTTATTATAAGTGTAATGAATAACTGATATAAAGAAATTAAAACAATAGAGGAAAGCATAAAGGAAATGTATTTAGTTTACCAGAATTAACCATTATTAACAATTTGGTTTGTATCTTTCCAGGTATTTCCCATGAAACAATTACATCACATAAATATATATACTCATATTTTTATTTTTGAGATTTTTTGGTTTCAAAGGATAGAAACAAAGCAAACTGGCTTCAGCAGAAAGAAAGACTTAGGTTCAGGTAACCAAAATTTTGGAAGACAAGAACAGAATTGTCCTTAGAGATGACTGAAGGCAGGATTAGACCATCATCGGGGATCACTCTTTGTGTCTCATCTCTGTGTCTCCGCATGTTGGCTTCGTTCTTCCACACTGGGTTCTCCAGGAGTCAGGAGATGTGACCATCAGCAGCTCCCATCTCTGAGCCTTACAACTTTGTGACCAAAAAGGAAAGAGGCATTGTTCTTCCAGCTCGAAAAATCCCAGGGAATGTTTCTGATTGGTTCAGCCTGTTGATTAATCACTTCTGCTAGGGGTGTGAGGCTTTATGAGAAGCTCAGCTGGAGTCATGCCCAACCCACTCCTGGGGAAAGTGTCTGTTTCGAGCAAAAGTAGGGAAAGGGATGCCAGGCAGCCAAGAGTTATAGGGATCTGTCACAATTTCTTATCTAAGCCTCATCATAATAAGCATATCATTCTCCAATTTGTTTTAATCAGTAATTACATATCCCAGACTTGTCTTCATGTGAATATATGTTATCATCAGTTTATTAAACAGTCTACACTCAACAGAACAGAAATACTAAACTGTTTTAGTTTTTCTCTCTAATCACCCTTTCAACCATATTCCATGGACTCCTTAATGATATCTTGGGCAGATCTCAAAGATTTTGGTCAGTTTTGTTAAATTAAAATGTCCTGTGCTGTCTAGAGTAATTTAAAACTAAATCTCACATCCAATGTCATGTTCATTTTCTTCTACAAACCACCAGTCCAGGGTAAGCTTCAGTCGGGGTTTGGAGTGGAGAGGGTGTGAATTACTTTTTCACTTCTGTCCTCTCTCTTCTGTGGTTGGGGTGAGATGTGGGAGAATAAGAATGACATGTGTCTTCCCTTTATGTGACTGTTATAGGCTAAATTGCATTCCCCTAAAATTCATATATTGCAGCCCTAACCCACCTCGCCCCCATGCCTCAGATTGTGACTGTATTTGGAGACAGGGCCTTCAAAGAGGTGACTAAGTTCAAACGGAGCTGCTAGGGTAAGACCTAATCCAATCTGACTGGTGTCCTTGCAAGAAGAGGAAATTTGGACACACAAGGAGATACCAGGGGTGTGCGTGCCCAGAGGGATAACCATGTAAAGCCAAGCAGAGAGACCTTGCAGAAAACCAACTCTTGATTCTGGACTTCCAGCCTCCAGAACCATGAGAAAATAAATTTCCGTTGTTAGAGCCAGCTGATGTGTGGTGTATTGTTATGGCAGCACTGGCAAATACGTACAGGGACCACTGCTGGGTGTTCTGATGTGCTCATTGCACTGTAAAGGCTGCCTCATTCATGGGGTACACGTGTGGCTTCTTCAGGGGGCCCACGGAAAGTCCTCCTCACAGCACAGTTCTTTGGCATGGTAAATATGCTGGAGTTCAAGTTTTTCCAATCCCCTCTCTGCTCCCAACCTTGATAGTTCACCCTCTGGAGAGTGTCTTGCTCCTGAGGGTCTCTCTCCTGGTGACAAAGCCTCTCAGGTAGGGTACCCAGCAAGGTATCTCAAGTTCAGCTCCATTCCAAGAAACATTTCACTACAGGAAGCACACATATCCTTGTCACACCATAGAGTGAACAGGCGACTGCTCCTCCATGGCTGTGGCCTCTTTAGGTAGGGTACCCAGCAAGGTATCTCAAGTTCAGCTCCATTCCAAGAAACATTTCACTACAGGAAGCCCACATATCCTTGTCACACCATAGAGTGAACAGGCGACTGCTCCTCCATGGCTGTGGCCTCTTTGCCCAGCTCCCTGTTTTCTTTTTTTCCTGCTCAAATAGACACAGAGGATAGATGAGCAGGTCTACTGAATAAGCAGGGATATTCCCTCATGAGGACAGAAAAGGAAGCTACGGCATTCCCTACAAGACTGACATTTCAAGACTCTGAAAATTCTTGAACTTTGTTTCCTAAAGTGGTTGGACAGATTGGAGGGAATTATGTGATGGTCGCTGGGTCGCTGAGCCAATCCAGCAGTTTCTTACCTGCTCTGATGAGGTTCCTGGCCCCCAGCTGCTTTCAGCTCCTTTTAGAATGTGGGTTCCTTATCATCTCAATCTCCAGCCAATTCTGGAACAGAAAATGTTCTGTTCAACATCCTACAGCAAGTCAGTTTACTTAAAGTAGATTTAATTGCTAGCATAGTCTAAAAACATTATAATTTATTTAACTAGTTCTCTGCTGATAAACAGTTGGGTAAGGTCCAGTTTCTTCCTATTGCTTCAAGGAACATCATCTTACTACATTTGTGAACGTGTGTGTGTGTATGGGGGTGTGTGTGGTTATGTTTTATGGGCTAAATTCCTAGATTTAAAAGTGTTGGGCCAAAATACATAAGCATAAAAAATTTCTTTGTACATTATCATTAAGTAAAATTTTACTTTTTACATTATTGTAAAACAAAATTAACTTTTTCATTTTGGTGAACAGTTCTATAAATTTTAACACATATATAGATTCCTGTAGCCACCACAATAATCAGGACACAGAACAGTCCGTCATCCCAAAAAACTTTCTCATGGTATCTCCGCATATTGACTCTCTTCTTCCCATCTCTGATCCCTGTCAACTACTGATCTGTTCCAGAATACTCTTTAATGATAATAATTTTATATTTGTTTGGTATGATTGATTGACAAAGTAATGATTACTCTGTCATAAATAGGTTCAAGACAGTTGCTAGGTCTGTTAACTAAGATCGTGTTTGTATGTAATTAAACCTAATGAGAAGAAAAGCTATTTGTAATTTTTTTTCAAAAACATTTAAGTAGAATAGTTTTCAAAATACTCCAGACCTTAAGAAAGGTAAGCCTTATCAGCATAGAAGATTCTACCATTATATGTAATTCTGTGTATTTTTCAAAAACAATTATGATCTAAATTATATAACGGACTAAAATGTAAGTACAGTTTAAAATAATAACAATAAAACACACACCCTTATACCCATTCCCCAACTGAAGATCTAGAATATTATAGTACCTTTGATGCCCTATGTTCCCACCTGCTGTTGGCATCGCATCCTTTCTAGGCTCAAGAGTGTCCCTTCCAACCAAAACATTTTGAATATTCTTTAATGTCTACTTGGGAGGGGGATAAAATTGTTTTTCTTTATACTACAAACTGAATTACTCTGTGGTGGACAGAATAATGGCTCCCCAAAGATGATCACATTCTAACCCCTGGAACTTGTGGCAAAAGAGACTTTGCAAATGTGATTAAATTAAGGTCCTGAGATGGGGAGATTATCCTGGACTACACAGGGAAGTCCAATGTAATCATACAAGTCCTTGTAAGAGGACTTGCAAGAGAGTCAGCGTCAGGGAAGGAGATATGGGGATGGAAACAGAGCATGATGCCAGGGGCCCTGAGCCAAGGAATGCAGGCAGCCTCTAGAAGCTTGAAAAGGCATGTTAGATAATAAATCTGCATTGTTTGAAGCTTAGAAGTTTGTTACTACAGCAATAGAAAAGTATACACTCTTTAACTGTGTTTTTGACTTATTGAATGCTCCAAACATAATACGACATTTAAATATTTTTATTTTAACCTAATTTCAGACTTTGAGAAAAGTCACAGGAATAGTCTAAGAAACACCCATATTTCTTTACCCAGACTCACCAGTTGTTACTATTTTGCTCCGTTTGCTTTATCATTTGCTTTCATTCTATTTTTTTCTAAACTGTTAGAAAGTACTTGCAGAT
>NW_007727127.1:469352-472031 GCF_000696425.1 Galeopterus variegatus | reverse complement strand
TAATCATATACAGTGTATATTGACAAAATAAAAAAATAAATAAATAAATAAAAAATAAAAAAAACTTTGTGTACTTAAAACTAGCCTATTATGGTCATAATAGATATCTTCCTAAAATTAAGTACAAAAAGAAGTGAATTTTTTAAATTAAATAAAATTAATAACTAAAAAGCTTTAGTGTTACATGTTATATATATATATATATATATATATACACTTTTTTTTTTTAGAAAAATAATAATACCCTGGCCAGCTGCAAAAAAAGAAAAATAATAATGCAATAGTACTAGGATATAGCAAAATTCATGAAGATAGTGCTTAGATGTCTCAAGTTTGGGAATTGCTGTTTTGTGTTTTATTTACACACTAGCTGTGTGATTTAACATCTCCAAACCTCAGTTTTTCAGGGGAGGGGAGGCTAGGCTAGATCAGGGCTCTCTAACTGACTGGTGGATGAGTTACTTTCTGGTTCCCTGAAGCCTTGTTTTGAGCCCACGGAGGGGCAGCCTGTCATCTTGGAGTCCGTGGTGCTGATTTTAACAGTAAGGACAGGAAAGGGGCCAGGAAGACGTGAAAATTAGAGAAAGCAACTTGCCAGGTCCACCTCCCTCTTCCCCTGGAAAGCCCAGAAATCTCCAGGGAAGGGGACGGGGTGGGTGGGAGGGGATGACAGACCTGCCTTTAATCTACCAGATAATGTTTTAAGATGCTCCACTTGGGGGACTGGTAGTCGGGGAGAAATTAAGGACTTTACAGCTCTAACATGTGATTATGTAATGGGGGTTTTCTAATTTAATTTAGATTTCCACAAAGATTGAAAAAGGGTCCCTCACCAGTCTCTTGCCTAAACCTCCAAAGCATGAAGCTCCTCTCACCATTGAGTTCCCAAATTTGGACAAGACCTCTGCAGAATGGCTAAAGGTCAATGGTCTAAAAGGTAAATCCCCAAAGAGGGCAGAACCCAGGACACAGGTGACCAACTAAAGGCTTGAAGCCTTGGGGCTTCCCAGGTAGTGCCTCAAACGCCACTATTTACTTTTTCCAGCCAAGAAGTTAAGCCTCTATCAGGTGCTGGCACCCAGTGCATTCTCTCCCGTGGAGGAATTTGTGCCTATTCTCCAGAAAACGGTGTCATCCACCATCCATGAGGTAATTCAAGTTCTCTCCAGTCGTCTGCAGAGGGTCCCCTTTGTGGCTTTTCCCAGCTTCTTAAATGTTCATGCAATAAGAATCAGAAGGCAGCATGGAGGAGCATGGGCCTGAGGGCCCGCCGTGGGATGCAGGCTTTCCACCCAGGCTCTAGAGTGCTCATCAAGTCCACTGTAACTGCTGTTGGTCAGAAAATGAAACTGGGTAGGTGGGGCAAGGGGCAGAAACTACGTACCATGGTCATCCCCTCTGTGACGGTTTTCCTCCAGCCCACCCAGGACAGACTGGCTCTCTTGGTCCTCATTGTACCTTGTACAGACTTCCACTACTGCTCCTGTCGGGTGCTAATGACTGTGTTTATTGCATGTCTAAGTGTTCACCAAGTATGAGCCTTTTAACAGAAAAAAACTCCTCTCCAACTCTGTATCTCCAATGTCTAGTACGAGTAAGCAGTCAATGAATGTTTACTGGACAGCTGAGTGGGTGGGTAGATGGAAAGAAGGATGAAAAGAAGAAGGGAAAGAATGCTGGATGGGTCGGTGGATGGCAATGCTAATGAGGGAATGGAAATGTGGATGGATGGATGGATGAATGGGAGAAAGGATGATGGGTGGATGGATGGATGGGAGAAAGGATGATGGGTGGATGGGTGGGTGGGAGAATGGATGATGGGTGGATGAGTGGGTGGGAGAAAGGATGATGGGTGGATGGGTGGGTGGTAGAAAGGATGATGGGTGAATGGGTGGATGAGTGGATGGGAGAATGGATGATGGGTGGATGGGTGGGTGGGAGAATGGATGATGGGTGCATGGGTGGGTGGGAGAAAGGATGATGGGTGGATGGGTGGGTGGGAGAAAGGATGATGGGTGGATGGGTGGGTGGGAGAAAGGATGATGGGTGGATGGGTGGGTGGGAGAAAGGATGATGGGTGGATGGGTGGGTGGGAGAAAGGATGATGGGTGGATGGGTGGGTGGGAGAAAGGATGATGGGTGGATGGGTGGATGGGAGAAAGGATGATGGGTGGATGGGTGGATGGGAGAAAGGATGATGGGTGGATGGGTGGGTGGGAGAATGGATGATGGGTGGATGGGTGGGTGGGAGAATGGATGATGGGTGGATGGGTGGGTGGGAGAAAGGATGATGGGTGGATGGGTGGATGGGAGAAAGGATGATGGGTGGATGGGTGGATGGGAGAAAGGATGATGGGTGGATGGGTGGGTGGGAGAATGGATGATGGGTGGATGGGTGGGTGGGAGAATGGATGATGGGTGGATGGGTGGGTGGGAGAAAGGATGATGGGTGGATGGGTGGATGGGAGAAAGGATGATGGGTGGATGGGTGGATGGGAGAAAGGATGATGGGTGGATGGGTGGGTGGGAGAAAGGATGATGAGTGGATGAGTGGATGGGAGAAAGGATGATGGGTGGATGGGTGGATGGGAGAAAGGATGATGGATGGATGGGTGAGTGGGAGAATGGATGATGGGTGGATGGGTAGGTGGGACAACGGATGATGGGTGGATGGGTGGG
>NW_007727127.1:448222-468675 GCF_000696425.1 Galeopterus variegatus | reverse complement strand
GGGTGGGAGAAAGGATGGTGGGTGGATGGGTGGGTGTGAGAAAGGATGGTGGGTGGATGGGTGGGTGGGAGAAAGGATGATGGGTGCATGGGTGGGTGGGAGAAAGGATGATGGGTGGATGGGTGTGTGGATAATGGATGGATGGATAATGGATGGATGGATAATGGATGGATGGATAATGGATGGAGGGATGGATAAATTGATGGATGGATGGATGCATTGAAATGTAAACAGATGGAGGACAGAAGGGAAAATGGAAGGATGGATGACAGGGTGGAATAAAGGAAAGATGAAAGGATGAAAGTAAAAATTAACGTAAGGATGGAGGAGTGGAAGGAAGGAATAGTAGGTGAATAGAAAGAGTGGAAAGACTGAAAGGAAAGAGAGGAGCAAGGGGTGTGTAGATATAGCAGTGGATGGACGAATGACTGGATGGATGGACTGACAGAGAGATGGATATGATGACTTGGTGGAGGATGAAAGAACAGCATGAACACATTGGATTTTCCAACTGAGCTAAGTGTACAGCCCCAAGAAATTGGATTTTCAAAGTGCCCACGAACGTCTATCTGGGCTCCCAAACCTAAGAAACCATGGCCAGTGTGTTTTCAGGTCTCTGGCTCCGTTTCTATTGTAAAACCCTCCAACCATACCTCAGTGATTCTCATGTTCACAAGAGCTTCCCAAGAAGGCAGCCTGGCTTGCTGTCAGGGATGGTCCTTTCAGGGACTGCTCTCCTGAGGGCCCTCTGCTGCAGCTCCAGACAAGGTGCTGATCTGCTGCTGCTGGGGTGTGTGTGTGTGTGTGTGTGTGTGTGTTCATGGGGGGGCGAGGGACAGGGTAATCCAACTCCAGATGTGCTCAGAGTGCATTTCCCTCCCACGCATCTGATCTGGAGGACCCAGTGCCCAAATTCAACTTAAAATCCTCCCCTACATGTGCCTCTGTTCCCGTTTCCCTCCTGCCCACGCCTGAGTGCAGAAGGTGATGGTACAGTTGGAATGGCATGACGGGACAGTGAAGAATATTCATGTGGACCGGCCTGTCCTATATGAGTACCAGGTCAGTGATGGGTCAAGTCAGTCAGAATACGGGGTTCAGGAAAGGGGACAAAAGGAAGGAGCCATGTGCTATGGAGACACCAAGCCATTGACTGAACTCCCTCTTGTAAAGAGAGACTGTGCTCCACCTATAGGCGCCTCTGGAGCTTTTTCCACTTGCCTCCCAGGTGGACGCCTCAAACAAAATCTCTAATCCTTTGGGGCAAGATCTATCTTCTCTCCCATTTGATGCAATGAAATACTTTGACTCCCCTTTCTGGTCTTGCGACAGACGCATCCATGATTTAGTAGAATGTTTATACTGCCTGGAGACCCAGGGACTTGACATACCATTCCCAGAGCCGACCAGAGTACACCGACCTCATCCCAAACCCCTTAACTGCCCATCCCTTGTGCACTCACTCACTGTGGCCCATGCTTTTGCAGAAACAGCTCAGCAGAGCTATGTGGATGTATGAGAGGCGGATCGAGTGGCTCTCTCTGGCCAGCAGAAGAATCTGGGGCACCGTCTGTGAAAAAAGGTACCCTTCCCCGAGCAGTACCCTTGCCTTCATGGGTCTGGCATGTTACGGCATTTATCAAACTCATCAATCCCCTGTTGGTAGCATCAGAAGCCATTACGTAGATTAAAGATCATTAATCTCTCAGCAGAACCCCCAGAGGAGGAAAAAGTCAGCACCACCACCATCAACACCAATAATATCATCATGGTAGCACTCAGGATTCTCTTAGTTAAAAAATCTAAAGGCAAATTGGCTTAAACAAAACAAGCAGGTCTGATTAAGGTAAATGAAAATTCTAGAATAGATTTGATAGCTGTCTTCAGGCATGGCTGGATCCAGAGGTTCCTTCATGTCAGGAATCTATCTCCATCTCTTGGCTCTGCTTTCTCCTATGTTGGTTTTGTTTTCAGACAGGCTTTTCCCTCCAGGTGGCAAGATAGCCCCCAAATCTCTGGACTTCCTACCAGATTAGCACTCCCAGGGCTTGGGGTGTCCGCCCATGTATGAGCCATTTGCTCTGGCCAGGGAGGTGTGATGTTCTGATTACCCAGGTCAAATGCCCACCCCTGAAGCTTGGAATGGGATCAGCGTCACCCAGCTCAAAGGGACTGATAGAGGCTCAGGTGTTTTCCAAAGGAAAATCAGGATGAGGATGCTGTTCCCAGAAGAGGTGATGGATGCTGAGCAGGGAGAAACAATAGGGATTCATTACAGCCATCATTATCACCCTGTACCTTATTTATGCATCACCATTTACAAAATATTATACAGCTATGATATAATTTAATTCTCAAAGTAACCTTATCAGGAGTCTTATTATAAATACTTCATAGTTAAATACACCAAAGATCAGAAAGGTTTTATGACTTGCCTAAGGCCACACAGCTGGTAGGAAGTAGGACTTGAACCAAGATCTTCTGACTCTAAATCCAGTGGATTTTCTTTTGCTATCCATTCAAAACAAGAATTGGGGGAGGTGGGAATATGAGATTTGAAGTAGTCAGAGGAGAAGAAGCGCAAATGGGGCTAGAGTCCTTAAAAGACAGAGAGAGAGAGAGCAAACCAAAAGATACAAACATTTCCCAAAAGGTCCAGATATACCTAATTCCTCATCATACTTGCTCACCTTGTTTCTGTTTTCTCTATAACAACCCCGCCCTATAAAAATATTGAATGCTAGCTCTTTAAAACAAAGAAATGCATGAAAATCATTAGATGAAGCCCCTGTCCTTAAACAGTCTCCGCCATGTGACTTTATTCCATTATAGAACCTCCTGGGAGAGAAGGTTCCACAACTCCCTTATGTTACTGCTATAAACCCACCTCTGCTGGCCTCAAACCGTGAAGATTTTGACCAGCTATAAATTTGGCGTGCAAAATTCCCCTGGAAAAAACTTTAAATAGTAAAACGGAACAAAACGAACACTATCTGAGAGATTCGGTTCACCTCTTAAAGCTCGTGTTTCTCTTTAGGGTGGTTATACTGCTCGATGTCTCTGTGACCAATTCCATGTACATTATTCATATCCAGCACTCGCTGCGCCTGCTGCTGGAGGAGCAGCTGTCCAACAAGGACTACTTCAACCTCATCGCGTACGTTTCTCGTTTCTCATCATTTCTGGTCATGTGTGTTTGGACACCCTCTCTGGGCTGAAGCTCGGGCGGGTAGCTGGATGACGCATATTGATGTTACGAGCACCCCGCGTTCTGGGACGGCCATCGGTTTATCTGATTTGGGTGATCTTATTTGGGGCACTGAATAATTAAAAGGTTGCAGGACTGTCCCACTAGGGCCAAGGCAATAAGTGGCCCCAAAACACACTGCTTGATCAGCCCAGATAAAGTAATTCAGTCCATTACCCCACTTGGCTTCCAGGCCGATGAACCCAAAAGAGAATAAGAAGGACCCCAGCCGTGCCCTCATTTCGGTCCTCAGCTCGGTTCTAGCAAGCCATGATATTTCAAACATTTAGGATTCCAATTCCAAATTTAAATAAAAATTTGATACATATCAACTCAAATTTAAATTATATATGTATGATAGGGTCCGACCCGTGGCTCACTTGGGAGAGCGTGGTGCTGACAACACCAAGTCAAGGGTTAAGATCCCCTTACCAGTCATCTTTAAAAAAATAATTAATTAATTAATTAATTATGTATAAATGGCATGCATTTTTAAAACTATATATAAATTTTTTTAATTGTATATTTTATAATTATATATATTACATATATAGTTTTTTAAATTGCATGGTATTTTAACCAATTAGGGAAGACAGAGAGAAAGGAACCCTCTTGAAGTGTACATTTTTACCCAACCTCACACGAAATAGGGCATGTTCTAAACTCATTAAATCAGCAGTTAATATTAGATATTCTGTACCAGAGCCTGATTTTCCCCTAATACATGGTGCAGAAAAATGCTTAGAGAAACATTTTAGATAATGTTTTCATTCATTTATCCATCCATTCATTTAACAAAGTCTTACTGAACACCTGCCATGTACCAGTCAGTGTGCTGGGCATTGCGGGGTACAGAAATGAATACACACATACCTGTCCTCAAGGAACTTACAGCCTGGTTGTGGGAGACAGACATGGTAAGTACTAAGTTCTGTAGAAATAGGTATAAGGCAGGATATAGGACTGTGAGGTATCAAAGACAGGATCAGTCCGTTCTGCCTGGGTAGAGTCAGGTCAGAAAATCTGCATGGAGGAAGTGCCCCTTTAGCTGAGTCTTGATGAATGAGCAGCGTTTACCTAGCTCATGGGAACAACGGGGTGTGGAGAAAAAGAGCATTCCAAGTAGAGGGAACAGCATGAGTGGAGGCACAGAGGTGTGAGGTACAATGGAACTTTGGGGGACCATCAGGTAGTTCAGTATGGACGTGGGGGTGAGAGGGAGAGATTGTGCATGACAAAGCCACCAGATGATGGAGGACTGAAATAGACCATGTCCGGGAGTTTCCTACACAGTAGGATACACAGGCACTGAAGGATTTTAAGCAAGGTCATAATATGATCAGATTTGCTTCTTCAAATGCTCAAGCTATGAAGGGTGAGTTGAAGGGGTGTAATACCAGAGGGGAGGAGACCAGTTGGACTCCTGCAATGGTCTGCCCCAGTGTTGAGCAGGCGTGTGCCAAGGCAATGGAAATGCAAGGAAGGGAAGCGTGGCAGAGGTCAGGACCCATAGGACGTGGCCACTGTTTGGCTGGAAGAGATGAGGACACGGTACAGAAAAGATGATGTCCCAAGTACAGTGGATCTTTGAAGGGGAAGATCATTTTAAGCATGAAGAGCGTAAGATTCTCAAGAGTTTGGAGATCCCCAAAAGGAAATGTCCTGTTAGGAGCTCCATGAAAAATACTGGTTTTTGAGCCATCAGCACTTCGGTCCTATGCTGGAGAAGGTGGTAGTGCCTGAACTGTGCCCGTGGAGAGGTGAGGTGGGGAGAAGACACCAGGACAGCACCTGGGGGCCACCACCACGTGGAGGGGCAAGGAAGGACCCACCAGAGGAGCACAAGGAAGGAGCAGCCAGAGGCAGGAGGAGACCAGGAGACGAGGCGTGGGGAGGCCAGAGGCAGGAGGGTGTCACAGGGAAACAGAGTCAGATCTGGCAGCAGTGGGGAAGGAAGCAGAAGATGAAGGAGCACGTTGCATCTGGAGATCGAGCTCACTGCTCTGAAAACAAGGAGTTGTAATTTGTTTTGCAATTCAGATTGGCGAATATTTAAAAGATTAATAACACTAGTGCTGGTGATGATATGAGAAGCGTGTTCTGGAATCCGTTGGTGGAAGCATAATTCCGTATAGCCCTTTGTATTAAAATTTGTTGTTTATATTCTTTGTTCCTTCAGTTAAACCTTTTTGAATCATCCTGCAGAAATACGAAGATGACTGTGCAAAGATAACTGCACAGGGATGTTTCATGCAGAGTTCTAGTAGTGGATAAACCTGGAAACAAACTATATGAACTTCAAGAGGAAATTGGTAAAATAATCCTGGCAGTGGGATACTGTGCACCCATGGAAAAGAACCAGGGAGATTTATGTGAATGTGTGTGGAAAATGTCCTCAGTAAGTCTAAAGGAATGGAAACAAGCAGGCTATGAATAGTATATATTGTATAATTCCATTTCTGTAAATATATATTTACATATGCATTTTTCTTTAAATCCAAGAGAATAGAGAGCAAAGAGTTAGCAGAAATTGGAGGTAGGGGCATGTCATGCTGGGGCATGTCATGACCAGCAAGGAAATCTCATGGCTGGCCTAGGCCAGTGACATCCTAACATGTTGAGGGGTGTCAGAATTATGACCCTCTAAAAGCCTGCTGAGCCCAAAGAGCTGAGCCACAGAGTAGACACCCCCTGGCTGAGAACAAGCCCTCTTTGCTTCCTTCAAAGGTTTGGAAGCACCATCGAAAGCTGGAGGCCTGAGATGGTTCCCGTGAGCCACGACAATTTACAGAGCGCCTGGCGGTAGGTGACGGACAGAGATTTCCAGCTGCTGGAACCGAGGGCAGCCTTGGTGGTATTTTCTCTGTCTCCCTTTCCACCAGGAGGTAGCTCTCCTGAGTCCCTGCCCTCGAACGGCCTCAGACAGAAATCAGAAAACAACTGCCTCTGTTCACTGCCCTTCCCCTCTGTGGCCTTAGAGGTGGCCTCACTCAGCATCACTGTCTCTGCCTCCCCAGGTGGGCCCTGAGCCTGAGGTGTCAGGGTGGAAGGAACGTCCTTGGTGCCCTGCGGAAGGCCGTAGAAGTGGACTTCATGGACAAAGACAAACACCAGTCACAGGGCATCTACCTCTTCGTGGGGGGCATCCCCGACCAGGACATGGTGGGTGGGCTACATCTGGGGTGTCTGTTTCCGTTTGTCACCCTGTCCATCTTCCCCAACATGGGTGCCTCACAGTGGTCTCTCCAGCACTATTTTTCTTTTCTTTCCTTCTTTTTTGGCGGCTGGCCAGTACAAGGATCCGAACCCTTGACGTTGGTGTCCAGCATGATTTTCTAAGCCAGAGCTTTTCAAACTTTAGCATGCAGACAAGCACCTGGGTGCTGTTAAAATGCAGGTCCTGGGGGCCGGCCCGGTGGCGCACTGCTACAGTGCGCCAACTCCCGCCGAGGGTTCGGATCCCACATACAGACCGGTTCCCGCTCACTGGCTGAGCGAGGTGCGGGGGCAACACCGAGGGTTGTGATTCCGTTGCCAGTCCTGGTCCGGTACGGGCGCGACATTGAGGGTTGCGATCCGTTGCCGGTCACGAAAAAAAAAAAAAAAAATGCAGGTCCTGGTTCAGGAGGTCTGGGTACAGCCTGAGAGTCTGTATTTCTAACAAGCTCCCAGGGCACAAGGATGCTGCTGGTCTACAGACCACACTGGGTGTCATCAGGCTCTCGGGGCCAGTGCCCTGGCCATACCCCATCCAGATGTTGAGAGAAGTTGTGACCCGGGCTCATCTCTTTCAATCCTCAGTGCCAAGTACTAAACCAGGCACACAGTAGGCCCTCTAGAAAGATTATTAAGTTCAACAGACCTGAGCTGTGGGCCCCTCCTGCCTCCTCTCCACCCACAGCCCACGCTCAGCGCCTACATGGCCGAGGCCTGCAGGGGCTGCGACCTCCAGCTGAACGTGTGTCTCTTCTACGTGGGCGAGCCTCAGATGGACACCACACCCCCCGCCTGCTACGCCAGCCGCACGGACACGGCCACCGCCTACAGGGAGGCCACCCGGGCTACTGGTGGCCGCTTCCACTGGTTTGGAGACACAGGTGCGTGAGTGTCACCTGGTCCCTCCATCTCTTTCTTTGCAGACAGTTGTCACAGCACCTACATAGCTTCCTTAGGCCATAGATACATTCCAGAAAAGTGTCAGTGAAAATCACATTTAAAAATGTAAAACTACTGTTCTGGAGATGGGTGGTGGTGATGGTTGCAGAGCAATGTGAGTGTACTGATTGCCGCTGAACCATACACTCAAAAATTATTTAAATGGTCAATTTCATGTTGTGTATAGTTTACCACAATTTTAAAAAAGTTTTTTTAAAAAGTAAAACTTGAGAAGTAGTTTAGAATGTCAGAGTTGGAAGACACCCTAAAAACCCCTTAGAGTACTGTTTCCCAAAGGGTGGTATGTTTACGACAGGTGGCCAGCAAGATAATTGTAGATGCGGGGCTGGCAGGTTAGCTCAGCTGCTTACAGCACAGCCTTGTACACCAAAGTCAGGGGTTCGGATCCCCACACTGGCCAGCCACCAACAAAACAGATAATTGTAGATGGTACATGGAGCAAAAATTTTTTTTATTGTGATAGTTATATGCTTGTTTTAACATATGTTAGAAAAATGCTGCTTTCCATCGTCAGCAGTGACATAAATTTTCTGTTTCAAATATACTTTTAAGTAAACAAAAAGTGAATGGATTAAAAAATACATGTAAATAGATAGTGGTTTATCTGGCACGTAGACAAGACAGAAACCGTGACAGTGGTACAGGAGTGATTGGCTGGGACACACAAGTGCACTCCTACCTCCCTGAGTCACAGACAAAGTGACTCCCTGGGACGTGATCTGCCACAGTCACAAGGTTAGTGCTGTAACTGGGGCTGGAACTCTGGGGTCCTCTTTCCTGGCTCTTTCTTTCATGACAGTGCTGGGCATGTACGTTTAAGGTGTTATTGGAGAATATCACTAGTAATGGCAAACACCTACTGAACAACTATTAAATACCAGACACAGTTCTAAGCATTTTACGCATATCATGATTTGTGGGGATTACTGTTCTCATTTTACAGATGAGGTAGCTGAGCCCGGAAGCACACAGATAATTAAGTGGTGGAACCAGAGGTTGAACCCAGACAGGCCAGCTTCAGGGTCTGTTGTCTTAGTCTTTACACTCCAGACCCTCTCAAAGGAGACATCGATGTTCACTACACACATTAGCTACTGTAAATAATCCCAGGGGATCTTTTTACTCACTGAATAGTAGGACCTTTGCACCTAACCTAATCTTCTTGTGGGCAAGTGCCAGGGTCACCCGCTGTAGGTAACCACGCTGCACCTGCTCACCCCCTTCACTCCTGGATGGTGCGGGGGTGGGAGGGGGCACTGGTCAGTTCAGCACATTAAGTCCCCACCCTGCCCCTCAGGCTCCAGTCACCTCTACATGGCCCTCGTGCATCCAGATGTGGACACACGCTAAGATACAGGCCCCTCCCCACACTCACGACATGCTTTGTCTCCAGGCATCTGTGACAGTGATGACATCAACTCCATCATGTCAGAGATGGAAAAGGCTCTCGACTACTCGCAAAAGGTATGCTGTGGGTATCCCTGCCTCCTCCTGGCTTCTGGTGGTGACTGGTGTTTTAAAAAAAAAAAAAAATCACACTGGATGCTTGTTAAAAATGGCAAGGAAGATTTTACTTAGACTGTTGCAAGAGGGGAGAGAGATTGAACTCAACTCCAAATAACGGGAAAGATAGTGGGGGATGTAGAGCCAGCAGGCAGGTCAGCAGGTGGAAAACGACTGAGGGGCACTCGGTCAGATGTCAAGAGCAGGGGATCCTCGCTGCATGCAATTCTTGCTAACGGCAGGCCGAGGGCTTAGCTTTCAAGCACAGGGTATGAAGAACTTGATGAGGTGAGGGGGGGCTCCCACTAAACTGACTTAACAGGACTCTTTGCTAAAACTGGGGACAATGGGCCAAAGTTGAGGCCTGGTTGAGAAGATGACTCAGAGGATCCTGATTAAAGTCTGATCAAGGAGGGAGTCTTAGTCACCGGCAATCCTGAGCATTCCATGCTTTGTGGCAGTATAACTCCAGTCTCTGCCTCATCTTCCATGGCTGTCTTCTCCCTGTATCTGCACCTCTCCTCCTCCTCCAAGGACTCCAGTCACACTAGACTAAGGGCCCACCCTACTCCGGCATGATCCCTTCTTAACTTACATCTTAATTACATCTACAAAGACTCTATTCCCAAGTCAGTTCACATTCACAGGTACTGGGAGTTCAGACTTCAGCATCTTTTGGGGGACACAATTCATCCAGGCCAGCTTCCCTCTTCCTGCCCTGGTGCGTGACACCCAAGGCTTCAGGTGAAAGATGAGTGTTTCCTGTGTCATTGGTTTCAGGCCTGTATGCTGCATGTTCTGGCCACTTCTGAGTTCCTTGAACACAGCGAGCTCATTCCTGAGCTCTTTCTAAACTCAGGCCCTTCGCACCTGCTGCTTGCTCCACCTGCCACTCTCCTTCCAGGTCTTCCCTGGCTTGATCCTTTTTATTCAAGACACATTAAATTGTTACTTCCTCAGAGAAGGGAGCATGAAGGGGCCAGATTACTCCATAGTGATGAGAGAGGAAATAAGGGCATGGATGTGAGAACATTTAAGGAAGAATTGATCAGACTTGTGACTGATTGGGTGTGCTGGGTGAGGGAGAAGAAGAAACCCAGAGTAGCTGCCCCGTTTCTTGCTGGGGGACCCGTAGACAGTGATGCCATTGACCAAAAGAGAGAAGACAGGAGGAAGAGCCCATGGAAGTGTGCAGGGAGGCGGGCTGGGATAAAGAAGAGCTTGTGGAGCCTGTGAGATGACAACTGAGGGCATCCTGCAGATGGGAGAAGATACAGCTGGAGATAGAGATTTGGGGCAGTTCAAGCCATGGGGATGGACGGAGCATGGCAGAGGCAGGGGAGGATCCTGCGAAGGAGACTCAGCCCAACTCACAGTTTCGTTGCCATCATCTGCAGAAGGACTCATCTCCCCGACTAGACTGTGGTCTCCTGGGAGGGCAGGGCCACGCCTCCACGTTCTTTTCCTCCACAGCCATCGAATCAACAGATCTGGGGCTCCCCCAGACACACCTTAGGTGTCCTCCCTGAAAGGACCTTCTTTGGTGCTTTTTTTTTACAAAAAATATTGTGTTAAAAATTGTAAGATGTATCAGCCAGCCGCCAAAAAGAAGAAAAAAACTGCAAGAGTACCAAAGTGAAGACAAAAAGTTTTGCATTTGGCATCTCTATTCCTTTCACTTGGAATATGGGCTCCTTTCTGAGAGCTACAAATGACTCACTATAACTAAAGGAGGTCCAGGAATTTTTAATTAGCGTGGGGCAATCATGAAATGCCCTGGTCAAAAGCCTGGGCATGGATTATCATAACCATCATACAACTCGATGTCACATTCATAAAAATCTATTTTTAAAAATACCTCTTCCTTTCACGTGAGGCTTAACTAGCAGATCCAGTCTGTGTTGCCTCTTCCTGAAATGAAGAAGTTGCCTCACGTGATCTGCGTCTAACATGCTCTGTTTAGTAGCAGACCTGGCCTCCTCTTTACCTGACCCTCTGAGAACGACCAGCAGAGATGTGTGAGCAGCCCCGCTCCACGCACCAGAGCACACGCTCACGCACACCCACCTGCAAAGGGACTAACCAGGCAATCCTACGCCATGGAAGGCCGTGGAACTCTGTGGTTTCTGCTTCTCTCATCTATGTCGGTCCTTAACTGTCATTTGGTGCTTTTTAAAATCCCTCCTTAGGGGCATATCAGTCCCATTCTTCACATGAGAAACTCATTCATGAGGTGTTAATGAGCCACACTAGCTTAATCCACCCCTCCTTAAACTGCGAATTTACATTCGAATGGTGTCTTCTAGTACTTTGATTGAGAATGATTACTGGAGAAGCTTTCAGGCAGTTGAGAAATTTGTGAGCCAAAGGAACCAAGTGTTACTCCGTTATCCTGCAGCAGCACTTACAATGGACAGAGCACTGGCTCTGGAACCAGACCCACCTGGGTTTGAACTGAAACTCCTCTACAGACTAGTAGTGTGGCCTTGGGCAGGAACCTGAATCTCATGGAGATTTGGTGTCCTCATCTGTAAAATGGGGATGAGATAGCACCTGCCCTGCGGGCATAGTTGGCCTGTCTTGTTGGCTTGACGGCAAACCCCAGGCACTAACCAGCCCAGTGTCTGGTGTGTCCCAGTCCATACATGGTACTTGTTAATCGGCATGATCTGCAGCACTCTCAGCACCAGGCAGCATTCTAGGGACAGAAGAGGAGTCCAGGGGACTCCAGGGACTCCAGTGGACCCAGTCTCTCTCCTGCTGTGTGTGTGTGTCTGTTTGTCGACGGTGGCTGTGAGTGCTGCTGACTCTCCCAATCCCCCTGCAGTGTGCCTTACTGGTGGCCTCCCTGAAGAAGCAGTCGGGAAAAGAACTGGAAAGTGCTGCCCTCCCGAGAGAAAAGCCGAAGATGCCCAAGAAGAGAAGTCAGCCCGAGAAACTCCGTCCTCCCAAGTCCACAGCCCCTTCGATGGCCAGAACGGTTTGACTCCCTCCCTAATAACACTTGGAGGATTTTGCTCCCAATTGTCTCCTGGTCTTTCCTAGATCTCAGCATGGCTGGGGACAGGGCCTCAGACCCCCAGGCCAGCAGGGGTGGGGTCAGGGGCTTCCGTGGTGAGTGTCCCGGGGGTGCATCCCACCCGGGCCTCTAGGGAGAGGGACTCCCCTTGGGGGAGCTGCTTCTCAGCTCTGGGGGCACTTCTGGCCTCCCCCACCCTGCCTTTGGCTTTTCCTGCCTGGTCCGGCTTTGCTCCCTGGCCTGGTACGAAGCACGCCATGGTATTGGCACCCACCTCACGTCTGATGGCTGATCCTGGAGGGTCCTTCGGGGTCAGGGGAACTCAGGTGTCTAACTCAGGCTCCTGCTGCTGCTGCCCAAGGCTTAGCAGGGGCCTAATAGGAGCCCGAGGGTGAACCCGCGCCTGCCAGGCCTTCTCCCCATTCACAGCCTGTCAAATGTGTCCTGCACAAAACACCCCCCATCTCCGACACCTCAGCAGTCAGGAGGGGCCTCTAGAGGGAAGAGCCCAGGTGCAGCAGTGCTTGTGGCAGAAGGGCAGTGACACCTGTGAGCTCCTCAGTGTCACACTGATGGACAGCCCCTTGTGACCATAGCACATTTCCAGAAGGACAAACCACCCAGACCCTCTGTAGGTTATTCCCAGTCGACGGGCTGCCCTTCCAGGGGATTCCGTGCATATGGGCACTGTCTTCTCCAGTGAACTGCACCAGGTTCCGGAGCCAGTCCAGGCCATCACCCTCTCCTGCCTTCCCAAATTCTGGGCCGAAACGCAGAATCTCAGGGTCTGCCTCTTGGGCCTTTAGTGGTTCCTGAGCTGATTCAGCGTGAGGAGGTGTAGGCCACGCCATGGCCTCTAATGGGCCCTCTTGACACCAGGCTGCGGGTTCCCGAGAGTGGCAGCATCCAGGCCTTTTCCACTGAGGCTCACCCAGTGGTCTCCTCAGGAGGGATGGGGCCCAGGTGGCTTGGTTTAACTGTCGCCACCTTCCAGTTGTGTCTAGTAATGAAGGAACTCCTCCCTTAAAACTGAGGTACAGAACAGGCACAGAAGTCGCCTGAATGGTTGCTTGTCACACTGGAGGCCCAGAAATCTCACTCCAGTAGGAGGAGGGGCAGGTCACTGGTGAAGAATGTTCTGGCAAGGGGCCGGCCCATGGCTTACTTGGGCAAGTGTGGTGCTGATAACACCAAGGCCACGGGTTCAGATCCTATATAGGGATGGCCGGTTAGCTCACTTGGGAGAGTGTGGTGCTGACAACACCAAGTCAAGGGTTAAGATCCCCTTACTGGACATCTTTTTAAATTTTAAAAAACAAATTTTTTTTAATTAAAAAAAAAAGAATATTCTGGCAAACCCCCACCGCTGTCCTAGCACGCCCTCTCCTCCTTCTCATACCACACACACACGCACACACATTTTCCACCCCAGAACCCAGAGGCCCCTCTGAGTCTGCTGCAGGAGATGGGCCAGACGTGTCTGAGGAGTCCACTCCCTTTGGCCTCTCCCTGCAAAAGTTCCTGATTGACAGGTGGAGCTTGGGGTGACTGGGTACTGACTGCCACAGAGAACAGATCTCTGATGGGAAAGATGGCCTGTTTTCTAGAACATTAAAGATGACCCTGACAGAGAGAAGAGCCCTTGCTTGAAAACTGTGAAATGGTGTCCACTCGGTGGCAGAGCAGGTGTCTCACCAGGTAAGGCACAGCCGTGGTCACACCGGGGGTGGAGGGACAGCCCGAGCATGGAAGAGGCATGGACTCAAATGATCAATGCTCATGCATCTTGATCATGTGCAGACAGGATGATCTAAGACTGTCCCATTCAAAGCTTGTGCCAACCAATCCTGTGCAGTAGGTACTCTGTCCACTCCCCATTTGACCGGTGAGGGACTTCAGGCTCAGAGGGGCTGCAAATATTGTGCCATCTAGTCGTGATAGGCCATCACTATTTTTATGAAAGCTCATAGAACCCAAGACCTTGTATCTTATTCCTCATGTCAAAGACATGGCAGAGTGGCTCAGAGCAGAGTTCTGGGGTCAGCAGACCGGGGTGGGATCGTTGCTCTACCTCTTCCCAGCTCTGCGTCCGACTTGCTACATCTGTAAACTGGGGTCTGCGAGGGTGCAGTGGAACGGGGTGTATGAAGCACTCAGTGCCATGCCTGGTGACCAGCAGCTCTTAATGATCCAGGCAAGGCCAGAAGACCTGGGTGGGGCAAGGGCTGCCTCAAAGCCATCTCGGAGGCCCATGTCCAGGGCTGGCGTATAGCTGAGAGGAGGTGTCTCTAAGCCCAGCTGGGCAGCTTTATGACAGAAACCCACGAGTCTGCTCCAGCCAACAAGCCAATGTCCTCCAGCTGCAGTCCAGCTAGTGAAGGAGGGGACGAAGGAACGGAGGAGGAAGACCAAGTCGAGGGAAGGGGAGACATCTCTCTTGCTGTTCTATACGGAGACAGGGGACAACGTGGGTGAGTTGGAGGCTACACAAGTGTCTGGACAGCCCCCTCGCCCTGTGGGAAGGAGACACCCCCACCCAGCTATCCCAGGCCACGAGCAGGGTGCTTCTGCAGCAGGCCTGTCCTCAAACAGCTCAGTCCTCCCAGTCCAGGGAAACGAGAGTGTGACGTCTTGACACTGGCCAAGGAATGAGAAAGTCAGCACTGAAGATGAGATCTCCTGAGGTCCACTAGGGGCAGTTTCTTTAGCTCCCAGTCTGATTGGAAGGGGGTGGATATGATTTCCTAGACCAGCCTGATTGATTGCTGTCTAATGGTAGGCTCAGTAGCAATTCACTGCTGCGTGGGAGGTCCCAGGCAGCCTTCCCCCGACCCACCCAACAGCCTCCCTGTCCACCTCTCAGCAAATTGCACCTAAAGAATTTTAGAACTGACTTGATTGATGTGCAACTGGTATAAAAGAGGGAGCAGTGTGGGGAGAGGAGTAAAAAGGGGGGCACAAAGTGACCTGTGCTGTTCCTCCCAGGCTCGGTGTACAGGAGGTACCCTCAAAGAGGGGGTATAAGAAGAACCAGCTCTTCTGTTGAGTTGCCCAGAAAGGACACAGTTTGCTCCAGCGAGGAGGTACTAAGTCATCTGCACCAGCACACACCCCATACGCAGTAATTCTTTCTGCCAGCCGTCACGTCTAGGAGGGTGGGAGTACTTGGAAATGAGGACAAGCCCACTAAGAATGACTGTAACAGGTGGAATAAGGCTTAAGTACACCTAAGTTCAAAGTCTGGGTCTGCCCCTTCCTAGCAGGGTGACCTTGGGCAAGTCACTTAACTACACTCAATGTCAATGTCTTTGCTTGTAAAATGAAGACAATCATACCCATCTAATAAGACTGATGTAAGGGTTAATTAAAGTGTATTTTGTGTAGAGTGTTTAGTGGTGTCAGACCCTTTCAGTTGCAAGCAACAGAAACCCCTCTTCCTGTTCTTATCCAGAAGATTAACACCTTTCTTCCCACAACCGTTCAACCAGTCAGTGTGGTTCTGATGGGCCAGTCCCAGGTGCCGTGCTCTGATGGCTTTGCACCTGGTCGTTCTTGTCTCTCTCATTGGGACTGGAAATTATCCTAACTGGGTTAGAGTTTGGACTTTAGACCAAAGCCTTGATTGGCTTTCTACCCAAATTTTGTGGAGGAGGGTCAAAAGTAGCAATGTCCACTAGACTAGGGAGTAGCAGCAGATGCTCAACACGTTTTCTCCACTTCCTCCCCACATTCCTTGTGCATCTTTCACAAGAGCCAGGGAAGGAACCTGCATGCATCGAATGCTCAGTGAGGACCTAGGAGACCCACATTCCCAGCATGAGACAGATTTCTTTTTAAAAATTAATTAAATTTTTATTGAAACATAGTTGATTGTACATATCTGTGGGGTACAGAATTGAATATCAATACCTGTGTGCAGTATGTGATGCTCCAATCAGGACAATTAGTATGTTCAGCATTATACAATGTAATCATTTTGGGGGGCCCTTTACCAATTTCTCACTAGCCCCCTGTCCCCCTCCCCCTTTCCCAACTCTGGTGGCCTCAGTTCTGTTCTCTCCTTTTGAAAGTTCAATGAATGATTGTTGTATCTTTCTTTTTTTATTTACTTGTTTATTTTTTCAGCTCCCACTTATGAGTGAGGACATGTGGTATTTCTCTTTCTGTGCCTGGCTTATTTCATTTAACATAATTTTCTCCAAGCTCATCCATGTTGCTGCGAATGGCAGAATTCCACTCTTTTTTATGGCTGAGTAGTATTCCATTGTGTATATATATACCACATTTTCCCTGTCCAGTCATCCAACAATGGACATTTAGGTTGATTCCAATTCCTAGCTATTATGAATAGAACTGCGATAAACATGGGAGTGCAGGTGTCCCTTCAACATGATGATTTCCATTCCTTTGGGTATATACCCAGCAGTGGAATTGCTGGATCATATGATAGCTCTATCTATAGTTGTTTGAGAAACCTCCATACTGTTTTCCATAATGGCTGCACCAATTTACAGTCCCACCAACAGTGTAAGAGGGTTCCCCTTTTTCCACATCCTCACCAGCATTTGTTATTCTGTCTTTTTGCTAATGGCCAGTCTAACTAGGGTGAGATGATATCTCTGTGTGGTTTTGATTTGCATTTTCCTGATTCTTAGTGATGTTGAGCATTTTTTCATGTGACTGTTGGCCATTTGTATATCTTCTTTTGAGAAATGCCTATTCAGCTGCTTAGCCCATTTTTAAATTGGGTAATTGTTTTTTTATTGTTAAGTTATTTGAGTTCCTTGTGTGTTCTGGATATTAATCCCTTTTCAGATGCATAATTTGCAAATGTTTTCTTCCATTCTGTAGGTTGTCTTTTTGATCCTTTAGTTGTTTCCTTTGCTGTGCAGAAGCTTTTTAGTTTGATATAATCCTGTTTGTTTATTTTTTTCTTTTGTTGCCTATGCTTTAGGGGTGTTATTCATAAAGTCTTTGCCCAGTTCTACTTCCTGAAGTGTCTCCCCTATGTTTTCTTTTAGGAGTTTTATAGTTTCATGACGTATATTTAAGTCTTTAATCCACTTTGAGTTAATTTTGGTATATAGTGAAAAGTATAGCTTTGTAGTATAATTTGAAGTCAGGTAGTGTTATGCCTCTGGCTTTATTTTATTTATTTATTTGCTCAGGATTGCTTTGGCTATTCAGGATCTTTTGTTGTTCTGTGTGAATGTTAGGTTTTTCTATTTCTGTGAAGAATGTCATTGGTATTTTGATGGTGATTGCATTGAACCTGTAGATTGCTTTGGGTAGTATGGACATTTTCACAATGTTAATTCTTCCAATCCAAGAGCATGGAATGTCTTTCCATCTTTTTGTGTCCTCTTTTATTTCTTTCAGCAGTGATTTGTTTTTCTCATAGTAGAGATCTTACCCCTCCTTGGTTAAATTTATTCATAGGAATTTTATTTTTTTGGTGACTATTGTAAATGGGCTAGGTTTCTTGACTTCTTTTTCCACTAGTTCATTGCTGGAGTATAAAAATGCTACTGATTTTTGCTGTTGATTTTGTACCCTGAGACTTTACTGAAATCTTTTATCAGTTCTAAGAGGTTTTTTGTAGCGTCTTTAGGTTTTTCTCTATATAGAATCATATCATCTGCTAACAAGGACAGTTTGACTTTGTCTTTTCCAATCTAGATGCCTGTTATTCCTTTCTCTTGAGACAGATTTCAAACATGAGCTTTTAATGGATGAGTCAGACAATCTTTCAATTAAGCCTGAGTTACCCAAGCCCATAGTTGTTTCCTTCATTCTACAGTGGATAGCAAATTATGGGCTAAGGAAACTGAAGATGGAGATCTCCCGATGCATCGGTCCCAACTGTGCGCATCAAAAGTTGGCACAGAGGTCGACGCCAGGCAAACACTGCAGCCTCTTCCCCAGCATAGAGGTCAATGTGAGTCGCACTTTTTGTTGTTTTTCTCCTGCAACTCCTGCCTCATCTCAGCGGCACATGGCAGAGAGCAGCGTTGGGCACCAGGGCCTCTATTCCCCGCCCAAAGTGGGGCTGCCCTAAGACAGCAGGAGGTGCAGAATCCTGCTGGAAGAAAAGTCACCCCCAGGGGCTGAGATCACACTCCAGGGCAGCTGGGCTCATTGGAGTGAGAATTAGAAAGATCTGCTGAGAACACAGGGCCATGACTGACATGTTCCCCAATAAGAACTCTGCACTCCCAGTACTGCTGGTGGCAGATGGCAGCAAATGGGGGTTATGATTGCAGTAAGGGGTTTTTACCTCTATTGTTTAGTTTTTGGGTAATGTTTTTTCATTGCTTGGACAGTAGAACAAAGTGAAAATTTAATCATTTCCCTTCTTGCCCTTTCATACTATGTCACCAACATTAGGGGGTGGTTAGAGCGTGGTGTTATAACACCAAGGTCAAGGTTCGGATGACTGTACCAGCCAGCCTCCAAAACCAAACCAAAACAAAAGATTAGAGGCAATTAAAATAGCCACAAAATTCAAAATTATCCACCAGAAGAATTTGTGACCATGGTCTCCTCTCCATCCAAGGTCATCATTCAGTTTGAAATTTATGGACCTCCCACCCTACCATTAAGTGTTTTCAATTTTAAAATTCAGAGGTATTATGTTTTTTATTATTACAATGACTGCATTTGCTACAAAACCATCATCCTAATTCCTCCACTCCTTTGTAGAACCATAAATCTGGTAGTTTAACAAAAGAAAAAAAAGCTTTTAAACAAACCAACAGAGATGTATGCTTAACAGATGTTTTGGGAATTGTTAACTACATGGAATAAACTGTTTTAGGGGGTGATGGGGATATGAAGAAAAAGCTTCTGGGGGGCAGGGGAATTTGCCATCACCTGCCTTAATCCAGGGCGTGACAAGACACGTGCGGTGGACGCTGAGGGAAATTGACGTGTACATCAGCTGCCTGGAGAAGGTGATCCGGCGCTACATCCAGAGGCTGCAGTGGCTGCTGTCCGGTGAGCCTGCCCACCGTCCTGGAGAGCGGGGGGCACAAGGGGACTTGAAAGGCTAACCCCAGCCACCCCAGGGTCAGTCCTTCTAAGGCCAGGAGCTCAGAAACTGTCAGGTCAGAGGTTTCAGACAGGGGGGTTATTCAGGTACACATGACTTCTGGGTTCAGAGTCAGGCCAGGTGCTAGATGACAGGGAGGTGGGGCTCAGGCCAGAGAGCCCCAGAGAGGACTCCTGCCTGTCAAGGCCTGCTCTGCAAGGCCGACATCCACACCTTGCCTTTCCATGTGGCTCACCCTCAAGAGGCTTACCTTAACCTTGACTGGGCCCCATTGAACCAGTCCACGGAGGTGGAGATGGGAGGGGGTCCTGACAAAGAAGAAGCCCTCTGTTCTGTACGAAGAGCACCCAGGCCCCTCCAGGAGAGGCGAATGAACAGGGCTGGCTGAGGACATCAAGGCTCCATCCCAGAGGAGGGTGGGCTGGGGATTGAGACAGTCTGATGCATCAGGTCCAAGAGGCCGGGCAGACAGCTTTAAGGAGTCTGGAGAGTTCCTGGGACACCAGGAGGGAGGAAGAAGGGTGTTGTATATAGAGATCCTACTGGTGGCCTTGTGCGGGCCACTCAGGGTCCTGTGCAAATTCATTAGGTCCAATCCTCTGCAGTAGAACCTGGTATAAACAGTCCATGGGTAGTGAGATATGGCAATGACTGCTACTTTCCAAAGCCTCTGGAGGGGCTCCAGGCTCCAGATGTAGGTGTCAGGTCAGAGGCTGAGGAGGGGCACAGGGGTGAGCCTCTCTTGGTTCTCAGTGCATGTTTACCACTGGAACCAGCTTGAAGGCCAGAGACTGAGCCACTTCTTTTGTGAATCCCCACCTTACACACAGGTACACACTCAAACACTATCTAATACTGCAAAATTCACCCGGGGTGCTTTGTTCATTCATTCATTCATTCATTCATTCATTCATTATTCAACAATCAGTGTTGCTCTCCTGCTAGGGGCTGGGGAGAGGGTGGAAGGCAAGACCCAACAGGGTCCCTGAGCCATGCAACACAAGGACCAGAAGGAGACAGATGTTAACCAAAGACCCACAGCAAGCCTAGCACGGCAGCTTGACCGGTGTTGGGGAAGAGGGGTGTGGTGCAGGAGAGCCTCTAAGGGGGGCAGTCAGCCTGGACAGCGAGGTCCAAGAAGGCTTCTCTGGGGAGGTGCTGTTTGAGCTGAGACCCAGAGAACAAACAGAGGTTACTGAGCAAAGAGAGGAAGGCAGGCACGGGCTGAAGCACCGAGCGGGAGGGAGAGGGCTGAGGACAAGGACTGGAAGGAAGCAGCGGGGGGCTGACCGGTTAGCTTAGCTGGTTAGAGCGTGGTACTGATCACACCAGGGTCACGGGTTCAGATCCTGTACTGGCCAGCCACCAAAAAAAAAAAAAAAAAAGGTGTGATGGGAAGCCACTAAAAGGTTTTAAATAAGGGGAAAATGATCACGTTAGTGTTCGCAACAATCCCT
>NW_007727127.1:436319-447293 GCF_000696425.1 Galeopterus variegatus | reverse complement strand
GGCTGAGCGAGGGGCGGGCGCAGCGCCGAGGGTTGCGATCCCGTTGCCGGTCCCGGTCCGGTGCGGGCGCGACACTGAGGGTTGCAGTTCGTTGCCGGACACGAAAAAAAAAAAAAAAAAAAGTGTGATGGGAAGCCACTAAAAGGTTTTAAATAAGGGGAAAATGATCACGTTAGTGTTCGCAACAATCCCTCTGCGTGGAAAATAACGTGTCAAGGGGATGGCATGGAATCAGGGAATCAGGGTGACTAGGTGAAACGTTATGAAAGATGGACGAAGTGGGTGCAGTTCAAGAGATTCGGGAGGTGAAGACGGCAACGCTTGGTGGCCGGCAGTATGCTTCCGCCGTCTGTTCCTCAGGTGGCTCAGCAGGCCATTTGTGGTTGGGGCTCCCTCCTATGGCTGGCTGGCTGGATGTCCTCATGGAACCCCCCTCTTGTTCTCCTCTTGACATGAGCATTGCTGGGGAACACCCTAGAGGAGTCCTGGGAGGCTCCTGGGCAGCGGGTCCAGCCAGCTGGGTCCACCTTGTCCCGGACAGAGGCTGGTTGGTTTTGCAGCAGTTTGTTGGTTTTTCTGCTGCCCCCAGTGAGGTCCCAGAGGCGTGTTTCCAGAGCGCTGGGCACACCATCTTCTGCTTGCTCGGCTCTCCCCTGTGCTATGTCCGTTCTGCCTCGTGGAGACAGAAGGACTAGGGTCGGAGGCTGCCTGACTTGAGTGTGTGTCAGGCTCTGCCACTGGAGTCTGTGGGATCATGGGCAAGTCGACCGCCTCTAGGTTCCCCTCGGACTGAACCCCAAACCCCTCTCATCCCTCCCCCCACGGTCTCTCCAGTCCAGCCTTGCTGTTGTCCCACCCAGCCTCTATCTTTGTTCCCCGAGCATGGCACGCCCTCCTCTCCCTCCTTAGGCCTTTCACGGCCTGTCCTCTCTATTGGCCACCATCTCCACACCCACCTTGCTGAGCGCTGCTCATCCTGCCTTGGCTTCTCTGCCCCCTCCCTATATCCATCTAATTCCCATTCTCCCCAGGATTGCTCCTGTAAGACTCCTTTGCCGTAACTCTCAGCATTGTGGTTCTTTGTCTAACACCCGTCTTCCTCATCTGACTATAAGCTCTGCGAGGGCAGAGACCCTCTCCTGTGCACCTTTGTACTTACACAGTGCCAGGCACATAGCGGATGCTCAGTTAATGCCCATTGAGTGGTTGACTGACTACGTGCTCTCTAACATTTTTTCCAGCCCCCCCAAAGTACTGTAACACTATTTAGTCCAATCACTTAATTTTAGGGATGAGGAAACAAGCCCAGAGAGATTATAACCTCTCGTGCATGTCATCATCACAGGCAAAGCCAGAGCTGAAACCTTGATCTCCCAAAGCCCCAACCTCTGACCAGCTCTGCCCATGGACAATTGACCCCTCCAACACCACCACAAAGGCCATCTCCCAGGGGTGACATCTGATCAATTATCAGGCAGGCAACAGGTGTTGTGACACTTTGTGTTTGATAGAGACAGTGAGGAAAACCACCCACAAGGAGAGCCCCTCACACCTTTCCCGCCTCTGCCCCAACCCATCTCCGAGTAGGGAGCCGCCAACTCTTTGGTGCCATTTTGGAGCGAAAAGTGTGCATCCTGCTGGACACGTCAGGGTCCGTGGGCCCCTACCTGCAGCAGGTGAAGATGGGGCTGGTTCTGCTGATTTGGGAACAGCTGCGCAAGCACTGTGACAGGTAGGGGCGGGGGTGTGTGAGGGTGGGGGTCAGGAAGATCAAAGGGGCAGCTCCCAGGGCTTCCCTGGCAAGCACTCTCCCTCCTCACAGGTCCAATGGGCCTGAAGGTTTCTGAAATGCTCTTCTGAAGAGCTTATTTGAGCAGGAAAGAGTGCTGTGTTCTGCTCTGCTGCAGAAGCAAAGCGGTTTTCAGAAGCCCGTCTCAGGCCCAGGACAATTGCACATGGAGCAAAGGACCCACCGTGTGGGCTGGAATCAAGGCTTTCAATGGATCGTGATTCTCAAGGGTGGGGGGTGGATGGATTGCACTGTCTACCCAGAAGGGCTGACCCTAGTGGGACAGCAAGACTCTCTGTCCTAGGCTGGGACTCATACTTGCTGTCATATTAATGAGAGTAAACATGCATTGAGCACTTTCTGTATACATGTACTTCACAGGCAAGATTTTATCCATCCTCACAATGACCCTCTGAGGTGTTGCTGTTCTTACCCCCTTTTTCAGAAAGGGAAGCTAGGACTTAGAGAGGTTACCCAAGATCACATAACCAGCCAGTGGCTGAGCTGGGACTTAAATCAATTTCTGTCTGCATCCAGAATCTTCCCTATGTACCCTCTCACTCTCAGGTGGCCCACAGTCCTCTCCCCAAGGGGCCCCAGGGCTCCCTTTAGGGGTCTTCACTGGCAGGTGTGACCAGTCCTCATGGAGGTGACTTCATCAGAATTCCATATAAACCGGCCTGTTCTAACCAATCTCTATCTTCTCCTCTCTGCTCCCCACCCTTCCTTCCCCTTCCCCAGTTTTAACCTGCTCAGCTTTGCAGACGGTCTACAGCCATGGCAGGACACTCTGGTGGAAACCACAGATGAAGCGTGTCACGAGGCTATGCGATGGGTAACCCACCTGCAAGCTCAGGGGAGCACCTCAGTCTTGCAGGCATTACTGGCAAGTTCCACCACTGAGCCCGATCCCAAGCAAAGCAAACACCACCGTCCCCGTGCTGATATTGCACGATGCTTTAGGATTGACAGAGAGCACTTTAGAACACACACAGTGTTACATCATCTCATCTTCCCAACAACCCAGTGACAAAGGGGTTTTCATTGTCACTGTATAGATGAAGACACGGGGGCTCAGAGAGGTTAAGTGACTTGCTTGGGGCTAACCAGCTAGCAAGTCAGCCAAGCTTTTCCTCCTAAACCTCAGCAACTTCCTTGGTCTGTCTTAGGCTGGAAGCAGAGTCTCCCAGTCTTAAAGGACAAGTTGGTAGCATCCAACCAGATGCATGTTTTTGGAGACAGCAGGGACCCTTTCAGGCAGTTGGGTTCTGTCCTTCTGGATGAGCCCCTCCGCTGAGCATGACAACCGTCCTGTGCTCTTTCAGAAAGCTTTCAGTTTTCAGGATCTGGAAGGATTGTACCTCCTGACCGACGGGAAGCCAGACACAAGCTGCAGCCTTGTTCTAAATGAAGTCAGAAGACTCAAGGAGAAAAGAGACATGAAAATCCACACTGTTTCCTTGAACCACTCAGACAGGTGGGCGAGAAGGAGCGGGCTGGGTTTCATTCCTTTCCCAGGACCACACATCTGCGGGGGAGGTCTGAGCTTCTCACCTAAGCCAGGGACTCACTTAGATGCTGGTCTATCCAGGCTCTAGTCCTTACAGGCTCTAGTCCTCAGGAGATGTACTGTCTTCTCAGGGAGCCCTGGGTGGGTATCAGCGGAAGCCCCTCTCTCAACCCCAAACTTACCCATCTCTTCTGACTTTGTTCACCTTGGAAACAGTTTGCACCAATTCACCCAGTCGCATTGTATTCTCCCTCCTGATCTTTCTTGAGAACATATTTATGAATATTTAGGGGAAGGGGCTGGCTGATTAGCTCAGTTGGTTAGAGCGTGGTGCTGATAACACCTAAATCCAGGGTTCGATCCTTGTACTGGCTGGACGCCAAAAAAAAAAAAAAAAATTTTAGGGGGAGAGGTTATTTTTATAAACGATTACTATGGAGGAACATGTGTTAGACATGAAACTCAGATCCTTCAGAATAAAACTTCATTATTAGCCAAACTGATTGCTTAGGTGCATATTTTATCTCTGTCTAAACCATGAGCTCCCTAAAGGTCATACTTGTGTCCCCTACAGTCCTAACTCAGGGTAGCCACTAGATAGATGTCCAATAAAGGGATGAGGGCCAGACTGTGCTGGCGTGGCCTTTGAGAGAGTCTAGGCTAAATGTCGACACCAACACAGTGACTCTCCTCTCAAGCAGCAGCAGTAGCAGTGGCCACCCACAGACGGGCAGGGAAAGTGTACCTGACGATGCTAACAATGGCCCCAACAGCACAAGCCAGGGCCCATTGCTGACCTGGGGGCTCACGGGGACTTGCCCGGTCAGTTGGCCTCCCCCAGCCCTCTGTTCCTACCTGCAGAGCAGCTGCTGAGTTCCTGAGAAAGCTGGCTTCCTTCACCGGGGGGCGCTATCACTGCCCTGTTGATGAGGACACGCTCTGCACAATCCACGGCCTGCTGACCAAAGGCTTCGTTGATGAAGGGGTAGGTTGTGGAGATGCTGGGTGTGAGGTCTGCTGAAACAGCTCAATGAAATATCACGGGCATGGGGTTTTCCTTCTAACTAAAGGGATCCCTGCTTATTTTGTGAGACAAAGTATTGACTAAAAAGGGTTGTGTTTCTGTGCTCTCCTTTTAGGCTGACTCTACTCCAGGTTGGGAAAGAAGTAGGTTTGGGGATATATGTAATAACACTCAGACCAGCTTACATCCATTCAGCACTTACTATGTGCAAGTATGTTCCTTTATATAGATGACCTCTTTTAATCCTCCTGACCTTTATTATACCCATTTAACAGATGAACAGGCTTAGTGGGATTTAGGGAGCCCAAGACACCCAAGTTCTTAACCTCTATGCTTTAATTCCTGCATTTTTCTGTCTTCCTGTGTTCAATTCACTGAAACACAGGTATTCAAATTATCTGTTAAGCAGTAGATCTAGTAAAGTCATAGCTTATCTATTAAGTAATAAACCTAATAAAGTCATAGGTTCCAATGATCCTCTCTATGTGAAAATAACCTAAGTGATTTATTTTCAAGAATAGCTTAACAAGGGTTGCTTGACTAACTTGTGGTGTGATAATCCCTAAATGTACCCTTTCCCTCGGGTGACTTCTCAATATGGTGGCTGTCACCTTGTTCTTTTTACTTCCTGGTTCTTCTTCCTCCTCAGGACTTCTGGTGGGCCTTTTTGGCAGGCTTGTCCTGAGCCCACCCCTTTTTGCTAGAGGGAAGGGGACAATAAATGCCTTATAAGGAAGTAATAAAACTTAGGTGACCTTCGGGAAGATTGTGCATCCCATAGTACTCAACCAATGAGGAACTGGGGGAGCGACTTGCGCACTAGGGAATAAATTGCTCCATGTAACTGTTTTGGGTGTACCTGGTTCATCAGACACCCGATCTTGCAAGACTGCTATTAAAGTCTCACTTCACTGTACCTCGTGTCTCCGTGTCCATCCTTTGGCATTGGATGGGTGAGGGCATTTCTCACACTTTCCTGATTTGACAGAAAAATTATGAACATATTTATACCTTTTAGGAATGCAGTGTTGTCAATGGTAACATTTCCAGGGCAACAAATTATCAAATAGGACAACCAATCAGAATTCCAGATTTCTCTTCAGAGGTTAAAGGTTACTTTCACAGGACATGGCATAATTTCTGAAGTCTGGGTGGCCTTACATTACTCCTTTGTTCAAGAAACTCTTCTAGGGACAAATGTTACAGGTGATACAGACAGCAGAACAAGTTGGCATATATGATGACTATTAGTCCAAGTGTTCTTATTACACAGGAAAACAGATAATATAGTGAAGGTTCCCAGCTTAATACCTTATCTGAGTGGATGCTTTGAATAGTCTGTGCACACAGAATGGTGACAACTATCTTTCTTTTTGGCTGCTTGCTGGTGTGGGGATCCGAACCCTTGACCTTAGCATTATAATACCACACTCTAACCAACTGAGCTAACCGGCCAGCCCCGTTCACACAGAATGGGATCACTCTGCTGCCATTGCCAGGGAGAAGGGATAGCTTCAACCCTTTTGCAGAACTTGCAAATTGGGGGCCGGCCTGGTGGCGCACTCGGTAGAGTGCAGCGCTTGGGAGCGCAGCGGCGCTCCCGCCGAGATTCAGACCCCATTTAGAGACCGGTCCGCTCACTGGTTGAGCGCGGTGCGGGCACGACACTGAGGGTTGCGATCCCATTGCCAGTCGCAGTACGGGCGTGACACTGAGGGTTGCGATCCCGTTACCGGTCACGAAAAAAGACAAAAAGGAAAAAAAAAAAAAAGAACTTGCAAATTGTGACAAAGTGTGTTTTTAAGGCTGGACTCTGGAATTTCATTAGTTAACATAAGAAAAAAGTGGCTGTGAGTCTCTATTTTACTAAAAGAAATGGAGAAAGGGCTCAAGAGATTTTACTGAATAGTGGTAAAATAAGGAGAGTACACCATCTCTGATCTCCTGAGCCCAGAGAGGTGCCGAATTTGCTGAAGTTCAGAGACCATGGTGCTTTGCCACTCCCCTCCCTACGGTAACTCTAACATCTTATCTTAAAGTGTCCCATTTGCAGAATGACTGCCTTGGCCGGGGTGAGCCTCCGGTCTCTGGAGACACAAGACAAGGCCCACAAGATTTCCTGCATTGGGTGGGAGGCTGCATTTAATTAGCCCTAAAATAATTCTTTGGAGATTTTGGATTTTCAGGTCCCATCCAGTTATTTAATGGATCAAACTTCACACTCATTTCCCCTTTTCTAGGATCCCACGTTGCCGGTATTTGAAGGAGATGATTTAAGGAGACTAGCCCAGGAGATCACCAAGGCCAGAAGCTTCCTCTGGCGGGCCCAGTCCTTCAGGTATGCCCTTCCAGCGCCCCACCCACCTGCCACGTGGCTTCAGCACATCCAGACCCTGGGCTCCGTCAGGCAGGGCCCACCCTGGTCATGGCCCCCTGCTCCAGACCCTCTGCCCTGCTTCTCCCCACCAGACCCAGAAGTCTGGGCACCAGGGAGACTAATTTCCCTGATCATCTGCCCACCAGATCCCAACTCCTGAAGAAAAATGACATGGAGCCAAACATCACTCATTTTTAGAGAAGCATTCTCAGGTAAGAGGAGGGGATAGACTCCCCCTCCCACTACCCCCCCCCCTATTACGTGCCCTCTAAGGGCCAGGCAGCATGCTGTTTTGTGGACAGTAGTAACTATGGGGAGAGATAAGGATTCCTCTAAACAGAAAGGCCATCTACAGAAGATCAACCACTGAGCACAACTTAGCCCTGAGGGTACATGATGTGGAACCTGGTGACCCATAGATTGTCCACAGGACACATGACTTCAGGCCCCAGGGCTCTCTGGAAGCTGAGGAAGGAAAGGCTCTATTCTTTGCATGTGGGGCCATCCCTGGGTCTATCCTAACTCTCCTGCCCTGTCCCCCAACACACCCTACACTCCAGCCCAAGATTGTCACTCACTGGGAAGTCCTACCCCGAGCCCCCTGCCTGGAAGGTGGTGCTTGCCGCCCTCTGCCTGTGACTCCTGCTTGTCCATCAAGGCACAGCTCCAGTGACATCAACTCCACTGTGGAGGTGTCTCTGTGACCCACCTAGAGCTGGACACCTCTGGTCTCCTCTCACGGTGTCCTGACCAACCATCCCTCTTATTGCACTTAACATTCCATGTCATAGTTCCTTGCTCGCTTCCCTAACTCTTCCATGGGGCTGGTGTCCTAACCATCTGTGGGTCCCCAGAACTTGCCACTTGGCTGACAAGTCATAAACAGCGAGCCTCGCGCTGAGTCGTGGGAGCCCATCTCTGGAACCAGCCGGCTGGGGTGGTCTCTACCTGGTCCTCCTGTGCTTTCCACCACCCTGGTCCCTGGGGGCCAATGCAGATTCACGTCAGCCCATTTTGGAGGATGAAGAAACATATGAGCTTCCTGCCACCCCCCGCCCCTGCTCAACCAAACAGAACGGAGGCTGCTCTGGAACCCAGGCCAGCACAAGGGCTCTGCTCAAGCATGTGGAAATTGGGTGGGGTCTTCAGGGCCCAGCCCTACTGCGAACATATAAAGTAGATGTGTCATGTATTATGTCATCTGGGGTCGTGTTCTAAAATTTCAAAAAATCACTTTTATTTCATTAATAAGATCAAAATGACTTTAACTGTTTGATCATTGGGGTGTATGTGTGTAAATTTTTGGCAAGATAAAACTTTATGGAAAGATTCATAGCCAGAATATATAAAAAACTTCAAATCAATAAGAAGATAAGCATCTCAACTTTTTTTAAATGGACAAAAGACTCAAGCACAAATGAACCATAGGAACATGAAACGGTGCTCAACAGCCTTACTTATCAGGGAAATGCAAATTAAAGCCACAGTGAGCTACCATTGCATACTCTCTGGAACTGCTAAAAATAGACTGACAGTATCAAGATGTGGAACAATTGGAACACTCATATATTGCTGGGGTAGGGCTGGGGGTGAGGGAGTGTAAGTTGGTTCAACCACTTTGGAAAACTATCTGGCGATTTCTACCAAAGTAGACACACATGCCTACTCTGTGAGCCAGCATATGTTCGACAAAAGACACACAAGAATGTTGATAAAGCTTTACTCATAAGAGCTTCAAATTGGAAACCACCCAATGGTCCATCAATAGTAGAATGGGCAAATAAATCGGGATACATTTGTACGTGAATACCACACGTCTACTTAAAAAGAGCAAACTACAGCTATATTCAATGAGATGCATCAATCTCATGAACAATATTGGGCAAAAGAAAGCAGACGCAAAAGAGGACACACATACCGTAAATTTCCATTTATGTGAAGTTCAAGAACAGGCAAAACTAATTGTTGGGGAGGGACATCAGAATAGCGGTTACCTGTAAGGGGGTGCGGGAAATGTTCTATATCTTGACATGGGTGGTAGTTACAATGGGGTATACATAAGTAAAAATTTATCAAGTTGTTTAAAAAGACAGTTTGCTAAGGTTTGACAAGCTCCTGCTTTGGCCAGGCTCTGTGCTGGGCCCAGGGCGACAGCCCCTGCCATGGTGAATCTCAGTCTGGTCGATCTTGGACAGCTGCTGTTCTCAGTCACCTTTATAAACACAGAGAAAGTGGCCTGTGGTGGTTGTATTCGTTTGCTGGCACTGTCATAACAAAGCACTACAAACTGAGTAGCTGGAACAACAGAAATATATTGTCTCGCAGGTCTGAAGGCTGGAAGTCCGAGATTAAGGTACTGGCAGAGCCAGGCTCCCTCTAAAGGTGCCAGGAAGGATCTGTCCAGGTCTCCTGGATTCTAGGAGTTCCTTGGCTTGTGGCAGCGTAACTTCAGTCTTCACGTGATGCTCTCCCTGTGTGCATGTCTTTGTCCAAATTCCCCATTCTTTATAAAAACACCAATCATACTGGAGTAGAGGCGCACCCTATTCTACTATGACCTCATCTTAACTAATTACATCTGCAATGACTCTATTTCCAAATATTCTGGGGTACTGAGTGTTGGGACTTCAAGGTTATGAATTTTGTGGGGATGCAATTCAGCCCATAACTGTTGCCTGGTAAACTATGTTTCCTGCAAGACAATGTCAGCAGCTGGTAGAGCTGTTCCTGGGGAATATGAGTTCTCTGCCTTGGGAGAGGGAGAGGCTGGTGTTTGTGCATAGAAGGATGGACCAGAGACGCGACTTGTAAATGGTGAAGCATAGGACCTGGGTTCTAATCCCAACCTCTCATATAACAACAGCTACCACCAGTGGAGCACCAACTGGGCAGGCACCGTGTTCAGCATTTTGCATATACCTTGGCAGTGATAAGCCTCATGACATCACAACTGTGAAGTACACACCATTTTCAGTTTAAGGATGAGGAATCCGAGCCTTGTAGCTGCCTAAAGACACAGAGGAAGAAAGTGGCAAAGGCAAGATTTAAACTCAGGACTGACCCCATGGCCTTTTCTCACCACACTCGAGGCCCTTTTCATTTCTTTGAACCTGTTTCTGTCTCTAAAATTGGGCTAACAGAGCTGAGAGGACTGAAGATACCTCACTATCTGTCACATAGCATGTGTGTGCTAAGATTTTATTTTTCTCTTCCCCACACCTGTGCCCACCCAGAACGTTCATAAGGAGGAGTCTTTCCTGTTGCCCTCTTCAGACCAAAGTAACCAACCCTGGGCTGGCCAGTTCGGTTGGTTAGAGTGTGGTGCAGATAACAAACACCAAGGTCAAGGGTTCCATTCCTGTACCGGCCTGCCACCAAACACAAAGTAACCAGCCCTCTCTGCTCTCAGCCCCTGTAACTCAGAGCAGCTGTGTGAGCTGTTGGGCACATACCCGTCTCTGCTGCTGCCACTCGAATATAAGCTTTCCAGGGATGGTGTGATCCATCTGGGTCCCCAGCACAGGGGAAAGGCCAGCACTGAAGAAGCACCTATTAAACGTGGAATGTTGGGACTGGTGAATGGATGAGCATAGAGATGGGTGGAAGAATGTGAGAGGAAGGGTCGATAGATGGGTGAGAGGAGGGAAAGAAAGATCTGTAGAATGAGCTGGGTGGATGAAAAGTTGGATGGAGAGGTGGAAGGTTGGATGGATGGATGGAAAATTAGATGGACATGTGGAAAGACGGATGGATGGAAGGTTGGATGGATAGGAGGGATTGACGAAAAGATGGATGGATGAATGGGTGGAAGTTTGAATGAAAAACAGATGAAGTGACAGACTGATGAATAGATGGATGAAAGGACAAAAAGATTAGTAAAAAATGGGTGGAAGGATAGACGAATGGACAGATGAATGAAAAAATGTTTGGGATGATGAACAGATGAAAGAGAGGAAGGAGGGAAGGGAGGAGGAAGGAAAGAAGGCCGAACCAGGAGGAACCGGTGGTGGACCGGAGGGATAGGTGAGTAGAGGAGGAAACACGTTTCCCGGGTCCTAGGACGGCCGCGGGCAGGACGGAGCGCGGCACACAGGGCCTTTGCGTCCTTCCCCAGCAGAAGCGCGGCCCATCCCCGCCCGCCGGGCCTGTCTCCCTTCTGTCGAGCCCGCGGGCCCGCCCTAGAGAACGCGGGGGAGCGGGCACGGGGAGCGGTTCCGGGACCCCGCCCCCACCCCCGCCCTGCCCCAGGAGGAGCTCCGCCCCCCGCCGGCCCC
>NW_007727127.1:416708-436309 GCF_000696425.1 Galeopterus variegatus | reverse complement strand
CCGCCGCGCCCCGGGAGGCGGTGGCCCCGCTCCCGCCGAGACCGCGCAGCGCCGGGAGCTCTCAGCGCCGCGGGAGCCTGAGCAGGTGAGTGCGGCCGGGAACCAGGTGCGGGGGAGAGGGGACAAAGGGAGAGGGCCCCCCAGTTGCCCCGGCTGCCTTCGTCGTCGGGGGCGCGCTCTCCTTCCCGCCCCGCGAGGCCGACGCGCCCGGGGCCGGTCCCCGATGCCAGTTCCTTTCACCAAACCCCACCTCGGGGTCCCCATCGACCTGGATTCCCGCCGAGCCATTTACTGTGATTTCATCGGAGTTCCCTTATGTTCTCTGGACCTCAGTTTCCACCTCTGGATGGTGGAACGTAGTCTCTACTTCTCTGGACGGCCCGGAGAGATAAATGCGGCTCTGTCCGGGGTCAGCCGGCCCTGGCTACAGCTCTCCCAGGTGCCGAACAGGCCCCAGGGGTTTCGTTTATTCAGCAGCTCTTTGCTGACCGCCTACTTTGTGCCAGGCGCTGTCGTAGGTGCTGGGGATACTGCGGTAACCAAAACTCTCATGGAGCTTGCATTCTAGAGGTTTGCAAAGCACTTTGGCATCTCCTCTCTCATGACTACCGCATGAAGTAGACGGAGCAGCTAGGGATATTTGGGTCCATTTTACAGCTGTGGATACTGAGGAGCAGTAAAGTTTTAGATATCTTGCCCAAATGGTTACCCGAAGTCAGGTCTGAGCCTTTGTCACAAAAAGCATCCCCGTAGGACAGAAAGACAACTCTGGTCCACAGACTCTCCCCCACAACAGAGTCCCCTAGGCCTGGGTAGAGGAGAGCTCCATCCACTCTGGGGCTGCATCTTCTACCCTCCACATGAGGACATTAGGCCCATCCTCTGGAATGACTCCCACTTGGGGTGTCCCCCCCAACCCCGATTAAACTCTCTAGTGCTGGTTTGGGCATGACTGTGTCCTTCACCCAGGACTTTGATGAGCAGGGCAGTAGTAGAAGAGACTAAAAGATACAGTCTCTGTAGCTGACCACCACCAGCAACAACCATGCGGCTCATCAGTCAGTCACTCACTCAACAAACACCTGTTCTTTCACGCAGCCATTATGTGCCACACAGGGCAGAGACTTACCTATCTGTAGGGCCTGGTGTGCAGTAGGCCTGTAGTATACGGTTGCGGCTCTTATAATGCTCCTGGTCCAGCCTTGTCCTTGGGTGGAGTGGTGGGGGGAGCAGTGAAGATGGTGACAGTGACCAACAGCTTGGCTTGCTTAAAGTCTCGAGAGAAGGACAGGATCCTCAGTGCTGGCCTCTGAGGCCCGCAGACCTTACACCGAAGCCTTCAGGGGGCTTGGGCAGACCCTATAGGGCCAGCCACCTTCACTGCTGGGGGACCTGGGAGAGCCAGAGGCAGCAGGTATCAGGACAGGGGCAGGCACCTGGAGTCATATACAAGTTCCCAGGGTGCAGAGCCTACACAGATCCTACACAGATATCCCTCCTCTGCCCCCCTCCACCACTTCCTCCTCCTCTTCATCATGCTTTTCCTCCTCCAGAGCCCTTCCCATTTCCCCATTCATGAGCAGTCACCTCCCAGTCTGGTGAGGTTCCCCTTGGCATGATTTGATCAGTCTTCCTCTGAGTCTCCATGGGAACTGGGATTTTGAAGAACTGGTAGGGAAGTCAGGAATGCTTGGTGTAAATCTCAGTCACGCGGTGTGACTTTGGCCTCAGTTTCCCCGGCTATAAAAACCAAGAAGGCAGCCACACTGGAAGTTCTTGAGATTCTGAAAGGCACAGGCTCACTGGGAACTCAGAGGGTCTCTGATTTCCACCTGGCCTTCTCCTCAGTCCTAGGGATCTGATAATCCATATGAATTGAGACAACTCTAGAATGTTCTTTCTTCTATTTTCTCCCACAGGTGGACAGCTTCTGTGACTGCATGGCTCAGTAGAGGATGAAGCCCAACCCCACAGGCTCCTCCCCAGAGGCCTGCAAAGCTACAGGCCAGGGCGAGAAGAACTGCCATGTCTGCCAGGCCCGGGGAGGGGTCTCAGGTCCAAGGTCTGACTTACAGTCTGGGTCAGGGCCTGGTGCCATTCCAGGGCCTACGCAAGGGCCTGGGGCTGTTCCAGGGCCTGGGACAGGACCTGCTATTTCAGTGACTGGGCCAGGACCTTGTACAGTTCCAGGACCTGGACCAGGTCTGGGGCCTGGGCCAGGAGCTGGGTCAGGAACTGGATCAGATTCTGGTGCTGTTCCAGGGCCTGGGCTGGGACCTGCTGTTTCAGGACCTGGGCTAGGGCCTGGGACAGTTCCAGGACCTGGGCCAGGTCTGGGGCTTGGGTCAGGGTCTGGTACTGTTTCAGGGCCTGGGCCGGGACCTGGTGCTGTTCTGGGGCCTGGTGCTGTTTTGGGGCTTGGACCAGGTCTGGCGCCTGGGCCGGGGGCTGCACCATTACCTGGGCTGGGCCTAGGGCCTGGGTCTGGACTGGGGTCTGGGACTGGGCCCAAACCTAGTGAGTTGATGACAACTCCAGTACCAGCACCACAACAGAAGACTCAAGCCAGACCTGCACAGACCCGTAGGCAGAAGGTTCTCGTGACTGGAGGAGGAGGCTACCTGGGCTTTAGCCTAGGGTCCAGTCTGGCCAAGAGTGGCACTTCTGTCATTCTGCTGGATCTCCGCAGACCCCAGTGGGAACTGTCTCCAGGGATGGAGTTTATCCAGGTGTGGGGATGAGGATCCTGGGGGACCGGTTGTGGTGGTTGGGGAGACGTCTGATGTGAAACCAGGGGTGTGGAGTTTGAGAGCACAGGCTCTGGAGCCAGACTGTCTGAGCTCGAACTCTAGCCCTGTACTTCCCAGCTGGACAGCCGTGGTCACAAGGCTCCACATCTCTGAGACTTGGTGTCCTCATCCACAGCAAGGGGACAATAGTAATACCTACTTCACAAGGGTCTCATGGAGCATCACTGATAGTACACGTAAAACACCTAGCGTAGCCCCTGTGACCCAGAGAGCTAGATAAATGGGAATGGAGGAGGAGGAGGATGTCCTGTAAGAATCATATAGTAAATCCAGCCCTGCCAGCCCTTCCTGGCCCTACAGATGCTTGTCTGGGCTGCGTCAAGGGGCCAGCTCTGAAACAGAGTAAGGTGCAGAGTATGTATCTCTGTTTGCCTTGGACTTGAACCTCCTACCCCCATCTCTTCCTTCCGTTTCAGGCTGATGTCCGAGATGAAGAAGCCCTGTACCACGCCTTTGAAGGGGTGGACTGCGTCTTCCACGTGGCCTCCTATGGAATGACCGGTGCTGAGAAGGTGAGCCCCTCACATACAATACCTGGAGTTGGACGGAATGGGGTTCAAGTCCTGGCTGTGCCCACCACCCCCTGTCATGCCTGCGTATTCCTTATTGCTCTTTAGTTACTCCAGGAAGGGTCTGGGCTCCTCCCAGCCTGCATTCTGCATCCAAAAGACCAAATGCCAGTTCTGTCTCTTTCTAGCTGTGTGTTCTAGGGCAAGTTAACTTAACCTCTCTGAGCCTCTCTTTCCTCATGTTGAAAGTAAGGACTGCTTATGTTATAGCGTCTTTTGGGAACAGTGTGATAGTAATCTACCAAAACATACATATACCCATTGACTCAGAAATTTACACTTACTGATGTATTTGCAGCATTGTTTTTAATAACAGAACTTCAGAAATAACCTAAATGCCCATCAGCTGGGCATTTAATAACAAAACTTCAGAAATAACCTAAATGCCCTAAATAAATTGTGTTGCATCCACAGAATGAAGTTCTATGACTCAGTATGTGCTGATTCAACAGAACAATTTCTAGGGTGTAAAACAGTGTTTGGTATTCTCCTGTTTGTCTAAGAATTAAAAAGCTAGGGTAAATGTTTATGTATGTTCTCACGCATGCTTATGTGCTGATATTGATATGTAGATTATCTCTAGAGACACACAGGGCTGTTCACAGCGGTTGCCTCTGGGAAGGGAAAAGAAAGACTTGGATTCAGGAGTGGGAGGGAAACTTCCTTTTCACCAAATGTCCTTTTTACTCTTTGAATTATTTTTAACCTGGTGGTTATATTACCTATTAAACAGAAACAGTCACAACAAGAATAAATATAGTTTAAAAATAAATATAGAGCCCTGGTGGTGTTGTAAGGATGAAATGAGCTTGGGGGTAATCACACAAGGAGCTGTCACTGCAGACCAGTTGTTTTGGTTTTTGCGCCCAGCCCCCTCGCTGGGCACGGACAGTATTACTGTGTCCATCTTACAGATAAGAAAACTGAGACTTTAAGAACAGGAAGACGATCCGACATATTTTGAGTCCCTCTTCTGTGCCGAGCACTGTACCAGGTGCTCCCAAATGTTTTGTTTAATCCTGCCAACCACCAAGGGGTCAGCCGCACTTTACAGATGAGGGAGCTAAAGGCCAGAAGGGGACAGAAGGTCCCCTGGCCACTCTGGAGGTGGTGACAGAGCTAGACACCCACACTGCCCACGGGCCTGGGGTGTGCCTGCCTCTGAGCTGGACATTCTGCTGCCCCCACCCTGCCTGACCACAAGCCCAGTATTCTGGCCTTGGCGATGAGGCCCAAGGCCCCACCGTGACTTTCCCCCCTCCGTCTTGTCTTTTAGCTGCAAAAAGAGCAGATTGAGTCTATAAATGTCGGAGGCACCAAACTAGTGATTGATGGTAGGCGCCTAGAGCCAAGTGTGCCTGCTGCGTGTGTCCTCCTCCTCCCTCCTCTCCTGCCACAGACGCAGCTCTGGGGGGTGGGGTGGGGGAAAGAGGTGGGACCCTCCTGCCCTAACCCCTCCCCCCACCCCAGCAGGAGACCTGTGGGCAGCACGTCCTTCCTGCGCTGCAGACCTGCCCAGGGCCCAGGGCGGGTATGTCAGCATGGCCTCAGCGTGTCTGAGGACACTCAGGGCCTAGGGATGGGAGTGAGAAAGTCACTGAAGTGCCAAAATGGAAGACCTGCATCTGGGCTCTCTGGGCACGTCCCTCCTTGTCCTGCGTCAGCTTTTCTCTCTGATTCTGGAGTGTCTCTGTCTGTGTCCCCATTGAGTGAGACTTTCTCTTTACCTGTCTCTGGCGAGGTAGCTCAGGGTCCACAGCCACATCAGAAGGAAGATCAAGCAGGCCTGGCCCCCAAGGGCCCACAGAGCAGGGACTTGACCCACGTTCCAAGTTAAGGGGATGAGGCTCTTCCCTCTGGAGCAGCTCTGGATTTTGGGAGGGTCTCAGGGGCCAGGATGTGTGTTCACGGCTGGGGAGAGGTCCCCGTGGGCACCTCCTCAGCTGCCTCCCGTGTGTGTGTGTGTGTGTGTGTGTGTGTGTGTGTGTGTGTGTGTGCACCTGCTGCAGCCTGCGTCCGCCGGCGGGTTCCGAGGCTCGTCTACACCAGCACCGTCAATGTCGTGTTTGGCGGGAAGCCCATAGAGCAGGGCGATGAAGACTCCGTGCCGTATTTCCCACTGGACAAGGTACTGGCTTCCAGGAGAGGTGGGTGCAGACAGTGGTCCTGGGATTCACTGCCCAAAGGGCAGGGATGGTGGGGGCGGGAAGGCTGGCTGGTTAGCTCAGTTGGTTACAGTGTGGTGCTGACAACACCAGGGTCCAGGGTTCAAGCCTGTACTGGCCAGCTGTTGGGAAAAAAAAAATAGTTCATGGAAATATTATCTTTAAAAAAAAAAGGGTAGGAGGGGGTGGAACCAGGGTCAACTTTGCAACTCAGGGTGAGTCCCAGCAAGAAGGGCCCCCAAAACTGGGTGTCATGAGCCTGTTCTTATGCCAGCTGGTCATGCTCGCAGGGGTTTGAAAATCAGACAGACCTGGCCTTGAGCCCCAGCCTGACCACATTCTACTTGTGGGACCCTGAGCAAGAAGACACTTCACTGCTCTGGGCCTCTGTTTCTTCTCCTGGGCATGTTAGCACCATCGCTGTGGAACTTGGAGAGCAGGAAATGAGATAACATATGTGGAAATGCCATGGGAACACTAAATGGTGACATATAAGTAATTTATCTGGCGTGTGTCCAGTGTCAGCTGCGGGGCAGGCGTTCGGAGCTGACAGGTGCCTTCCTGAGTCAAGGAGCCCCTGCACATTACTGCCCTGGGCCCAGTGCGCCTCTGCTCCTGTGGCTCTGGCAGGAAACACACTCTCCCCCACCCAGAGGGAGAGGAGGGGCAGTGGGGCACTGGGCTTGGCTGTATCCCACTGGGAGTCCCAGAATCCATACCCATGTGGCCAGCCACATTGCTGACCCCTGTCTGCTGGCTCTGCTCTCCCTGTCCTCTGGCAGCATATGGACCACTACTCCCGAACCAAAGCCATCGCTGACCAGTTGACCCTTACAGCCAATGGGACACCTCTCCCAGGTGAGTCCAGGGGACCCTGTCCACCACTGCCTTCCTGAAGTATGTGCTTTTATCCCCTATGTGTCCATGGCCCACCCTCCTTCCAAAGGACAGTTCCCCAGGGCCTGGACCACTCATCCTTCAGCAGATTCTAGGCACCAGCTATGTGCCAGCAACCCACCAGCGTCCAGCCTGGAAAATGTCAGGCCCAGTCTCTGCCCTCGTGTTGCCAACAGTCTGGTGGGGAAGACACTTGGGCTATCCCAAGTCTAGCTGTCTTTCCTGTCTCATAGGAATGGACCCAGTTTTAGGAGCCCTCTTTAGATAAAGGAGTACAAAATTACAAATATGGAATGAGGTATATATATCACTTTGGAAGGGACCTCGAAGCTTAACCTTCAATAACTTTCCAGAAAAATCTGCCTCAACTGCCCTACTGAATTGCCTCTTCTGGCTAGAAAGAAGTAATAATAGAATATGAACAGTCCTGTTTTATTGAGTGTCTACTGCATCCCAGCCCCTATTTTGCATGCTAATTTGATATGCGGAAGTATCACTGACCCCTCGCAGCATTCTTGTGAAGTGAGCACCTTGGGTATCCTGCTTCCCAAACTCAGGAGCCAAAGAGATACAGATAAATTTCTTGCTCTCCAGATTATCACTACTTGCTTTCTGAAATTCAAAAACTAAAAAGAGTCAGATAACTTGGTTTCCCTTCACTATGGAAACTATCTTAACTCAGGCGCCAAGTGGATTTGGAGAGGGAGGGATGCTTGAAATTATAATCCCCAATTTACAGGTGAGAAAACTGAGACTGGTGGTGGTTAACAGGTATTGGGGGAAGAGGTGGGACTTGAACCTCAGGGGAGTCTCAACATCAGACCCTGGGGCTTAACCACTGTGCTACACTGCATCCCTAGCTGAGCGGTGCCCTGAGCATGGCCTCTTTTCCCTGAGATCTTCCCCACTCCGCCATCGTCCTGGACCATCTCAACCACTGATCCCAGTGGGAACATCCAGCTGTGTTTTCCCAGGAGTTTCGTCCTGTGTAGTTGAATTCTCTTCTCTACCTGAGGCCTCCCCTGGCAGGACCAGCAGCCTGCATGCCAGACACCTAATCCTCTGGTCAAGAATTATTTATATGAGCATCCCCAGCTTTCTGTGGTTAGGAGAGTCATGGATACCCTGGGCCTGGCCCCTCTGTGACGTGGCTGCCCAGTGCCCCTCGACAACATCAGCTGCAAACCAACTTCCCCTCAGCATGCCCAGGTGACCCAGAGTTTAAAATTAATGGCAGGCTGTTTGCAGGAACACTCACCTGATACCTGCCTTCCAGGAGTCCAGCCACAGTCACCCAGGGTGATTTCCACTCCCTGCTACCCAAGCTGGTCCCTGACACTGTCCCCGTAACTTGGCACAGAGGGCTGTAGTCCCGGTAGCGGTAAGACATGCAGAGCCCAGCTCAGGATCAGTGCAGTCGCATCCTCCTGTCTCTGGGTGCATTAGTGTCCTGTGGCTGCCATGACAAATTACCGCAAACTTGATGGCTTAAAACAACAGAAATTTCTTCTCTTACCACTCTGGAGGCCAGAAGTCTGGAATCGAGGTGTCAGCTGCTCTCCCTTGGAAGGCTGTAGGGGAGTCCCTCTTTGTCTCTTCCAGCTTCTGGTGGCCCCAGGCATTCCTTGGCTGTGGCTGTATCACTCCGATCTCTGCCTCTGTCTTTATAAGGGCTTCTCTTTTTTTCTATCTGTTTTTCTCTGTGAGTCTCCTAAGGACACTTGTCATTTGATCTAGGGCTCGCCTGGATAATCCAGGATGATTTCATCTCGAGATCCTTAAGTACATTTGAGAAGACGCTTTTCCCAAATAAGGTCACGTTCACAGGTTCTGGGAGGTGGACATGTCTTTTGGGGGCCACCATTTAACTCACTGCACTGGGCCTCATTGTAAAGTGAGGGTGTTGGAGGGTGTAGAAGTCGGGGGGATGGTTATGACCTGGAGACACCAGCTCTGGCCCATTTATAGGGAAAGGGGAACTTATCTTGGAAGGATGTGGAATAGCTTCAGGAAAATTGATTCTGGAAAATAGACCACCAGGGCTTTGAGAGGACAGGGTCAGGGCAGCTTCAGGGACTGGGTTGCAGGAGCTGATGACCAGTGTCCTCAGGGTGGATCCCCTCCAAGGACTTTAGGTCCTGATGTCAATGATGTCGAGAGTCACACTCCTGGGTGAGAATATCCATGGCCTCCATCTAGATGAACAGTCACCCCAAGACCTCGTGCAGAGGGGGAGGAGCTCCCCAAAGGGAGGTCACAGAGGATGGTCTACACTGGGCTTCCCATAGCGGGGGTGCAGCCCGTTGGGGAGCTCAAGCATCGAGAGGAACTGCAGAACATCTTCTGGGAGGCCCATTCCAGATAAGGAGTTGGGCCTGGGAGTCAATTAATTTACAAAATAAGTCATTTAAAAAATTTTTTTAAATCATAAACACAAATGAATCATGGGAATAAACTAAAAATTTTGTAGGCATTCTTAAGACAAAATTTAAAAGAAATATGTCTGTGGCAGCCCCTCAGGCTGTACCCCCAGACGTCCCCAGGGGAGACATGTTCTCCCACTTCCGCCATTGAGGGCTCCCTGGTGGAGGATTCAGAAAGCCCTGGAGCAAGCCCTGTTATGGTCTAGGGGTCTCTGCTGGGATAGAGCAATGAGAAGGGAACAGACCCCCAGGCTGTTGCCGGATGGCTCCTGTCTTTTCCTTCTCCATTGACTGTCTGGAAAGTATAACAGCCACCACAACTTATGAAGTACCCATTTTCCAGGCAAGAAAACCAAGGCTGAGAGATCTGAAAGACAGGGTCTGTCTGTCAGTCTCGTATCACTGAGAGGCAGAGGTGTTAGTGGAAAAGGCATGGGCTTTGGTTCCTCATCTCAGCTCTACCACACTGAGCTGTGTGACCTTATGCAAGTCACATCCCTTCTCTGAGCCTTGGCTCTTTTATCGGTAGAACAGGATAATTGCCTTGAGGGAAAAAATCCCAGCTTACCAGTGCACCAGGAACAAACTAGGACCACAGTAAGAGCGACCGTGGTCGTCTTCCAACTGATGATCAGGAAAAGGAGAGAACATGAGCCATCGGCCTGGGGGAGGGCGGGCCTGTGTGCACCTGTAAGATGGGCAGTCAAAGGGGGTCACTCTGTCAAGTGCTTGATAAACTCTCAAGGGCCATGCGGATATCTGCATCTAGGTCTCGCCTCTGTTACTGGTCTGTGAGCACTGCGAGGGCAGGGACCATATCTTGGTCATCTTTGCATTCTTCACGGCATCCATGCAAGGGCCCAGTGGTGAGTGGGACTCTGATAGTGTTTGTTGAATGACTAACTGATTGACTGAGAATGGGGAAAACCCAAGAGCTGGTCTTCCCCTGTAACCTGTCCAGATAAGGACCAGGAGATGTAGACCACCTTTCTCTCCCTCTCCCTGCTGGGCCGCTGGGCTGCTCCTCCCCTGACCGCCCTCCCCTGTGTTCCAGGAGGAGGCACTCTTCGGACGTGTGTGCTCCGGCCCCCGGGGATCTACGGCCCTGGAGAGCAGAGGCATCTGCCCCGTGTGGCGGTATGTCATCCCTGCCTTCTGGGACCTGAGGCAGAGAAGGAGCCTGGCTGATGTGTAGGCTGATTGGGCCCTCCCAGCCCACGATCACTGCATCAGGCCTGCCAGGAACAGAGCTGTCAGTGTGTGCCAGCCAGGCCCAGGCACGGGTTGGGGAGACAGGGAGCTGTGACTTTAAAGAGACACAAGGAAGCCTGTTGCCCCCACTCATATGTGGGCTCCCTGAGAGCTGGGTGGTTCATCCCGTGCCGCCAGCCCAAGGATCTTCATGCAGAAAACCTCTCTCTAGAGGAAGCTGGGTGCCAGGAATACAGCTACAAGGGGCTCTAGGCCCTGTCCTCAGACTTCTCACAGCCTAGTCAGGGGGACAGACACCACAGTTGCAGCTTCAGTGTGGTAAGTGCTGGGTGGAAGGAAGCATGAGAAGATGGGCCTGGCCGGGGAGGCCCAGGAGGGCTTCCTGGAGGAAGTGTGATGCCTGTGCTGTTTAGAAAGAGCACTGAGGAAGGAGGGGTGGAGAGAAGGGAGGCCAAATAGTGAAGGCAGCTCGGGCACAGACCTGGAAAGGGAAAGATGGTGGTGGGTTCAGGAAGCCGCAGGAGGTCCCTGTGGCTGGATCTGAGCTGGGAGTACAAGGTCCTGGGGAGCCACAGAAATGTATCAGGGGAGTAAGACTCCAGTGTGCAGTTTCAAAACATTCCTCTGCTGGGGTTTTTTAAAAGTTAACTGGGATCTCAGGGGATGTGGGGCCAACCCCAGTGATTCTCTCCCATTCACTCATTTATGTATTAAACAAATGCTTGTTGAACTGCTGTGTGCCTAGGGCAGTGCTAGGTTTGGGGATGGATCAGTGAACAAACCAGACGACTCTTTCCCTTATGCTCTCACATGAGGAGGTAGATTACAAACAGTGAATGTGATAAAGGATGAGGTGTGGTTGAAGGTGCCAAGCACCATGGAGGAAAAGAGAGAGTGGAGGAGAGTGAGGGAGTTGGGCTTGCCGGGTGGTCAGAGCCCCATTTGGAAGGCGACATTTGAGCATCCACCTGAGGGAGGTGACAGATGCACCACACAGGTATTTGGAGGCAGAGCCTTCTAGGCAGGGGGACACCTCGTCCAAAGCCCTGAGATGGGAGCCTGCCACTGGGCCAGGCATAGCCAGGAGGCTGCGTGGCTGCGCAGAGGGAGGAGGAGGGTGGGGAGGAGGGTGGGGAGGAGGGCAGCTGGGGCCAGATCGGGATCAGGAAGGGCTCATGGGCCATGGTCAGGACTTCAGACTTCCGCTCCCTGCCCGGCAGGATGGCTCACCTGCAAGGTGCCCAGCTGGGGAGAGATGTGGTGTGGCTTAGGATTGGAAAGGATCCCCTGGCTGTGCAGAAAGCAGATTTCAGGGGTCGAGGGTGGACAGAGGGGGACCGGGCAGGAAGCAACTGCAGTTTCCAGGTGAGAGTTGAGGTGGCGGTTGGGATGGTGAGAAGTGGTCGGATTCTGGATACGTTTTCATAGCTGAGCCCAGTGGATCTGTAGATGGCGGGATGTGAAGTGGGAGATGGGAAGGCAGAGGGAGGCTCCCCAGTTATCTGTTTGATGACCCAGTGCTGATGTCAGGAACACACCAGACACCGATACGGGAGCCTGGGGCAGAGGGGTTCGGCCTGGAGCTGGAATTTGGGAGCCATTGGGGTTCACCAGCCCCTCCCCCACCAGAGCCACATCAAGAGGAGGCTGTTCATGTTCCGGTTCGGGAACCTCAGGACGCAGATGAACTGGGTCCACGTGCGCAACCTGGTGCAGGCACATGTGCTGGCGGCCGAGGCCCTCACTGCGGCCAGGGGCTGTGTGGCAGTGAGTCTCCTGCCGTGTTCCCCCCCCCCCAACGGCTGCAAGCTGGTGTCCCCTCCCTAGGGCATTCCTGGCCCCCACACAAGATCTCCCCAACTTAACCCAGCTGGTGGGACTGTCAACCCAGGGAAGCAAGGTGGGGTGGGGGGGTCTTCAGAAAGCATCGTAGCTCTTCACAGCGACCCTGCAAGGTTGGTGGTATTGATCCCAGAATAACAGTCACCAAATGCTAAATGTTGCATTTAATCTTTGCAGCAGCCCAACAGGGAGATCCCGTTATCATCCATCTTCCTGTTCCTCAGATGAAGAAACTGAGGTGCAGAGAGGTTTAGCAATTCCATCGAGGTCACACGGCTAGTCAGTGTGGTGGCCCCAGAATTCACAGGGAGTGACCTAGGTCTGTCCCCAGGCCTGGGGTCTGCTCAAGAGAGCGAGGGGGTGGAGCAGCTGCTGGAGCCCTCTGAAAGGGTGGGGTCAGGCTGGTGCCCAGATGCCCGACTGACCCCCTCCCTCATGTCCTCCTTAGAGCGGGCAGGCGTATTACATCAACGACGGGGAGAATGTCAACCTCTTTGAGTGGATGGCCCCGCTGGTAGGTGCCCAGATGCCCGCCCCCACCCTGAGTGAGAATTCTGGGTTCCCGATCTTCTCTTCCTGTCATCCTTTCCTGCTTCCAAAAAGTCAGATTTCTTATTACCAACCACCTGTGGCGACTGTGTCCACTGGGCGACACTGGAACTGGCTGGAGCTGGGTCGTGGCTGACTGGAAGGGATACACCAGAAGCCCACATCCTCAGGGCTCACCCGCCACCTCCTCAGAGTTGCCCCAGATGTGGCCAGAAGCCAGCCCGACACAAGCCCCCAAGGAGGTGACTTTTTCCCCAGTTCTTGCACCCTGCAGAGGTTTGGGTTTGTTTAACCACTTTATTGAGATATAATCCACATACTGTGCAATCCGCCTATTTAGAGCATACAATTCAGTGGTTTTTAGCATATTCGGATGTGCAGCCATCACCATAATTTTATAACAGTTCATCATTCTCAGCAAAACGAAACAAAGACCAAACCTGTACCCTTTAACAGTCACTGCGCTTTCCCAGCACCCAGCCCAGCCCTAGGCAACCGCTAATCTACTTTCTGTCTCCTATTCTGGACATTTCATGTAAATGGAGTCATACAATATGTGACCTTTTGTGTCTGGCTTCTTTCACTTAGTTTTCAGGGTGTTGTAGCATGTATGATATCAGTACTTCATTCCTTTTTATTGCCAAAAATATCCCATTCTATGGATATAGCCTGTTTTGTTTTATCAGTTCATTAGTTGATGGGAATTCGGGTCTTTCTACTTTGGAGCCATTGTGAATAGTGCTGCTATGAACATTCGTGTACACATTGTTGTGTGGACGTGTGTTTTTATTTCTCTTGGGTATATACCTAGGAGTGGAATGGCTGGGCTATATGGTAACTCTAGATTTAACCTTTTGAGGAACTGCCAGACTGTTTTCCAGAGCGGCTGCATTATTTTGCATCCCACCAGCAGTGTAATAGGGTTCCGGTTTCTCCACATCCTGCCAAGTAGTTATTGTCTGTCTTTTTGACCTGGAATGTTTTTGTGCCAGTGAAGAGCTCAATTCATCCGGTGCCAGCCCATCTCAATGCATCTCCTACCACTCTCCACACATGGGCTGGGTTTTTTGGGTTTTCTTTTCTTCCTTGAATAACAAAAAAGTCAATTCTAGAAAAATCAGATTCTACATATGTGCCTTGGAGTGTCTTTACGTGTAGACAGATGTCAGTAAGAACTAAATGATATGAATGACCCCCAGTTAAAAACCCACCCATGCATTTAGTCTTCCAGGTCAAGGTGTGGGTTTTATTTCAAGACTGGCGCAGGCTTGGAGCTGGCTGCTGGGTCCTGCCTTGGGTGGGTGGATGAGGGGCCAGGAGGTAGTCTGCGGCCTTTCCACACCCCTGAACAACCTGTCCTCACCTTACGCCATGTTTCCTTGCAGTTTGAGAAGCTGGGGTACAGCCAGCCCTGGATCCAGGTGCCTACTTCTTGGGTTTACCTGACAGGTAAGGAAAGGAGCGTGCATGCTAAAGCCCTCCACACGCCAGGTGTAAGCATCTAGCTTCATTTCAAACCCAGGGCCAGGACTGGGATGAGGCACATGAGGCACCAAGCACACAAAATACAAAGCTGTGCAGGAGCTGCAGGCCTAATCCTGCACGTGCGCAGCCCCAGGAGCAAGTGCTTCCTTAAATTTAGCACCCTGGGGCCGGCCCGGTGGCGCATTGGATAGTGCGCCGCTTGGGAAGCGTGGCAGCGCTCCCGTCCGAGGGTTTGGATCCCACGTACAGACCGGCTCCAGCTCACTGGCTGAGCGAGGCGCGGGAGCAACGCTGAGGCTTGCGATCCCGTCGCCAGTCCCAGTCCGGTACGGGGGCAACACTGAGGGTTGCAATCCGTTGCCGGACACGGAAAAAAGACAAAAAAAAAAAAAAATTTAGCACCCTGGGGCCGGCCCGGTGGCGCATTGGATAGTGCGCCGCTTGGGAAGCGTGGCAGCGCTCCCGTCCGAGGGTTTGGATCCCACGTACAGACCGGCTCCAGCTCACTGGCTGAGCGAGGCGCGGGAGCAACGCTGAGGCTTGCGATCCCGTCGCCAGTCCCAGTCCGGTACGGGGGCAACACTGAGGGTTGCAATCCGTTGCCGGACACGGAAAAAAGACAAAAAAAAAAAAAAATTTAGCACCCTGGGCACCTCACTGCCCCTGCCCTAGTCCCAGCCCTATTTAAACCTTCTCCTACTGGCAAGATGGGTGTGATTGCACCTATTTTATTTTTTTACAGTTAAGGGCTTATTATAAAGGACGAATGAACAGCCAGATGAAGAGGTATATAAGGCAATGTCTGCAAGGGTCCTGAGCACAGGAGCTCTGCCCCAGGGTAGCTGGGGTGCATTCACCAATGCAGAAGCTCAGAGAGTCTTTTTTTTTTTTTTTTTTGTGGCTAGCCAGAGCCCATTTTAAAGGCAAGATGACTGAGGCTCTTGAAAGGTTAGTGACCTGCCCATGGTGCCACAGTGAGAAAATGGGAAAGGCAGATTCACACTGGACTTGGCTGACTCTCTGTGGCCTGTGCTGGAAGGCTTCATGCAAGCCCCCAGGGCTGCCCGGTCCCCCAAGGTCACCCTCAAGTTAGAGCATCTTTCAGACATGTGAGGGCTCAATTTTGACCCTTGATTCTCTTCCTTTCCCCGAAGGTCGGTCTCTGATCCCTTCCCCACTTCCAACAGCATGTCCTGGCATCTGCCCTCTCCTCCCACCACCCAGCACCCCTCTGCTGGCGTCCTTCCAGCTGGAATGTAGGGCAGGCATCAGGCATGGAGTGATCGGGCCAAGGGGACAGGTGGCCAAGTCACAACTACCTGTGTTCCTGACACACCTTGGCCAGATATGCTGTATTTTAAATGCATTGGAATGCTTGCCATTGAAAGCAGATGTTTCAACCAGGGCACACAAGCAGGGTGACTTCTCACACACAGCGTTACCATGATGATTGGCTCCCCTGACCTCCAGCCACTGGTGAATGGCAGTTTTGGAGGATTGTATATACATTCCCATTCCCAGCCAGAACTATAACTTGGTGCTTCTCAAACCTGGCTGCACGTTAAAATCACCTGGGAGTTCTTAAGATAGAAAAATGCCTCAGCCACAACCAGACAAATTATTGCAGGATTGCAGGAAGGGGGTGTGAGGAAAATGGGAGTATTTTAAATTTTATTTTTTAAAACTTTCTTGGCAGTTGGCTGGTACCCCTGACCTTGGTGTTATAACACGGCACTCTCACCGAGTAGCCGGCCAGCCCAGCAGCAGTACTTATTAAAGTGGTCCAGTGTGCAGCCAGGCTGAGAAGCACAGCTCCCACCTTCCTCTCTTCCTTAGCAGAGCATTTGGGGACGGAGGTGAGAATGAGTGAGAGACATTGTTATCTCTATAACTTTGAATCTGCTCAGATTTATTTAAAAACCTCAGTCCTTTATTATTAATAACAAGTTATTTGTGATGTATTTCATAGCTAAACAAGGTACCCCAGCATGTGCTGCTGATTTAGAGGAATCCAATGACTTTTGCAAGGTAACCCCTTGCAAAGCAAATACGAGCAATGCTCCCAATTGATCTGTCCCTGAGGGCCTGCCTGGAGTTTGCATGGAGTGAGTCCCTAGTCACTGGCCCTCTCTCTCGCAGCCACAGTGATGGAGTATCTGCATCTGGCCCTGCGGCCCATCTGCAGCATCCCCCTGCTGCTCACCCGGAGTGAGGTACGTGCCTGCTGCTCGGGGATCCCCTGGCCCTGCTATCCTTCCCTTCCCTTCCTGCCCCTTCCCCACAACCCCGCTGCCACCACCCCTCGCCCCTTTGACACGTGACTGGATACTTATTAGAGGTCTTAGAACCTTCCCTGTGGGCACAAATCTGGTGCTAGCTACTTCGGAATTGCCGCAGCCTCTGGGCATTTGCTTAGGCTGTGCTCTCTCAGTCTGAAATGCGGCAGCTCCCAGCCCGTCATTCCCTCATCACTGTTATTTCATTCATAAGCAGCTTATTCCTCCAGCCAGGCTGAGGCTCCCAAAGACAGGCCCCATGACAGTCGTGTTTTTGAATACCACCAACCTCACCAACTCTCAAACACACACTCACACATACAGACTCACACAGAGCCTGATGGTCCTAGGCTCATAGTTCATGCTTACTGAATAATTATATATTAAGTAGTTATTGTGTACGGAATACTAGTCTCCCAGTACTGATGATGCAGTTTTCTATTTGCTCAGCATATACAATTTAAAAGGGAGGATGTTTTTATCGCACATTGTAAACAGTAAAGCAATAGGTGGTGTTTAGGGATATACGCATACATCCTTCCAGTACTCTCTCATTTGATTCTCTCTGATGCCCTGCTAAGTTAGGAAGGGCAGAAAAATTATGATTTCCATTTTTATGATGAGAAACTGAGCATTAGAGAAATTAATGTCGTGTCCAAGGTCACACTGTACTGAAATTGGCTTCAGCCTCCAAGTGCAGTGCTTTCTAAGTCAGGGAGGTGGGCAAGGGGGGAGGTGGAGAGTGGGCCACAGAAAGAAGCAGGTACTTCAAAAAACTCATGGAGGGCCGGCCTGTAGCTCGGGAGAGTGCGGTGCTGATAACACCAAGGCCACGGGTTCGGATCCCATATAGGGATGGCCGGTTCGCTCACTGGGTGAGCGTGGTGCTGACAACACCAAGTCAAGGGTTAAGATCCCCTTACCGGTCATCTTTAAAAAAAAAAAAAAACAAATAGGTGGAATGAATATCTAATCAATTTGATTGTAACCCAATAGATTGATAATACTGTCATTTCAACAACTAAGGGAATTCTAGAACCAAGCTTAGCAAAGATCTCAGAAACTACAGGTCTTCTGGGGATTAAACTGTTGCCTTAACCTTGATGACAGTAGGCTCAAACCCATCTAGGACCCACAAGTTATGTCATTATGAGTTAATCATTGCATTGGGGGATTTCACGCTCACTGGCTGAGCGTGGTGCTGACAACACCAAGTCAAGGGTTAAGATCCCCTTACCGGTCATCTTTAAAAAAAAAAAAAAAAAAACTCATGGAAAAATAGAATTGAAAGATAATACAGGGATGGTTGGTTAGAGTGTGGTGTTATGACACCAAGGTCAAGGGTTCAGCTCCCCATACCATCGGCTGCCAAAAAAAAAGAAAAAAATACAAATGTGTCCAGGAACTTTTTGAAACACCCTCGGTATGGTTTCTCCCTTGAGCCATCCAGATCGGAATAGGAGAGAGGATCATGACAATGGTGACCATCGACTGAGTGGTGACAGTACACCATCCACTGTGCTTAATCTCGTTTACTCTTCATTACTACTCTGAGTTGTATATTCTATCATCACTGCCACTTACAGAGGAGGAGAGACACAGTGAAATAACCTGCCTGTGGTCACTCACTAAGTGGTAGGGCTGGGATTGGAACCCAGACCATTCTAAATGATATCAAACTTAACCACTAGCTTGTGAAATGCGTCAGGAATCACATCCATTTAAAACAGCGGCTAAGGTGCTCTAAATTGCGGTCAGGCAGGGACCTGGCTCCCCTCGCTCTTGTCTGTAACTAGTTCCTTGTTCAGCAGAGAGGCAAGGATTCCTTAGCTAAGGCCGCTTCTCGGGTTTGGCTCTGGCGCCCTCTGCTGGTCAGGCTGTGACACGCCAACCAGCCCTCTACTTTGACTTCATAGCCTTTCATTCATTTAGCATCTATTGGGCGACTGCTGTGTGCCAGGCACTGTGCTGAGCAATGGAGGCAAGAAGACATAGCCCTTACCCCAGGGAGCTCACAGTCCAAAGGGGAAGACAGCCCCTTAACCAGGCAAATCAACACACTTTGGTAAGAGCTATACTAGGGGAAATTATGAGGAACTTCAGAGCACCCCGAAGGGGCACATAAGCCAATTCTGAGGAAGTCTAGGAGGCTTCCCAAAGGAGGTGACATCCAAGTCTGAAGTCTGAGAATACTGTGTTGAGGACGCTGCTTATCTAGCTTATCTAAGTTGGAAAAAGCCTACCCCCTGCACTCCTCAAAGCCTTGAACTTACTAGCTGGGACAAAAAGGGACAAGGACTGGCCTCTCTCCCTACCCCCCTCGAGCATCTAAGACCGGGGCTATTTCAGGGCCATGGGAGAATCAAGCAGCTGGTGGACTCTTCCCCAGTGTCCAGCTGAGGAACAGGAGAGGAAGAAATGAGCCTGGTAGAGGGTATCTCCCTCCCCGTAGCAGGGAAGAACGCGGGCTAGAATCTGGCTCCCCTTGTGACCCTGAGCAAGTCACTTAACCTCTCCGACCTTCAATTTCCAAATAGGCGAAGACGAGACGGTGCTAGTACCATCTTAGAGGATTAAATGAGATAAGTCATAGAAAGGATTTAGCCCAGGCCAAACAGAGTGTGTGTTTTATAATTGATATCTGTCTTTATTACTATTGAAGCCGGTGGGCCCCAGGCCATCTGGCAGCAGGAGAAACGCAGCTCCGACACCGGAGAGCAATCAGTTCTGCATAACTGAATCCCTCTCGTGGGGAAGCTTGTTTTACCAGCGAGGACTTGAACGCTGCGTCCGGGGCCTGCCTGCGCAGAGTTGACTGGGGCTGGGGGCAGAAAGCCAGGATCATTTCCTAGCGTTTTCCGCTAAGCCACACCCCGCAGAGCCACAGGCAGGCCGCTCAGCTTCTCCTAGCGGATACCTAAGAGTGTATGGAGGGCCTCCCGAGTCTCAGCGCCGGGCCGGGCCGGGCAGGGGACTTTTGCTTCTTAGGGACGGAGGAGTTCGATAGAGGGCGAATCCAGCGGGGCTGGAGGGGGAGAGCAGAACAGGAGGAGGCGGCGCCCTGCAGGGAAATGGAGGTGGAGAGAGAGGAAGTCCTCCCTGGCGAAGGCATCGCAGAAGCAAGGCGCAGCCCTCGGGTCCTTTTAAACGGCTGTGTGGAGGGGAAGCCCCTGCCCTCTTTTCCCCGTCCGTAAACAACGAGGTGGAGGAGGGTGCCCCCCACGAGCCCCGCCCTCGGCGGCCCCTCTGCCCGCAGGTGCACAGCGCGGTCGTCACGCACACCTTCCGGATCGCCAAGGCCCGCGCGCAGCTCGGCTACGCGCCCGACAAGTTCAGCTTCGCCGACGCCGTGGAGTCCTACATGCGGTCCACG
>NW_007727127.1:405474-416216 GCF_000696425.1 Galeopterus variegatus | reverse complement strand
TGTCACCGCCCTGATCCGCGGCCCCAGGCCTGGGCCCGCCCCTATCCTGCCCTCTGGGCTTGGACCCGACTCTTCCCCGCCTCCTGAGTCATGGTCACGCCCCTTCTCCCGCCCCGGCCACGCCCCCGGGCTTGGGCCCCACCCCACCCCACCCCGCCCCTGAGTCCTGGCCCTGCTTCTGCTCCTCTGGGTCCAGTCCTTCCCCTGTCGCGTGTGCTTTCCCTTTCCTGCCCTGCCTCTTGGGTGGGCTCCTTGGGGCCTGGCCGCTGCAGTCTGTCGGCTAGAGCAGGCTGCGGTGGCGTTTGTAGTCTGCGCTGTCTGCCTCCGCTCCTGGGGGCAGTGGCCCCTCCTCGCCACCCGAGCTGTTCTGGGGTTGTCCTGAGGTCGCCTCGGAATCTTGGTTAGACCCATTCTAGTCAGGTTGGGTTCGATCCTCCCCAGCCCAAATGCTGTATGTGGCTTTGCTCGTTCACATAGTTCTCCCTGTGTTGATAAGCAGGACTTGGAGGGAAGCCAGAGACCCACGTTTCTGCCCAGCCCAAGTAGGCCTTTGTGGGTTCCCGGGTTACTAGTCTGGAGATGATTCGACATAATAAGCACAGGTTTCAGTACTAGAAGGGACCTCAAAAAAGGAAAAAAAACTTTAAAGAATTGGATGTCTCAAAAAAGTACCAATACAGTTATTGTGGGTAAAAATAGACCTTAGTAGTCAAATTTTGATTTAGTATTATTTCTATTTGTTAGCAAGTGGTAGTGATGATCACCATAATGTTTAAAGTTTAAGGCCACAAAACTATTTAATCCAGCCCCGCTCTCCACAGAAACCGCACCTCCGTATCATCTTGGTATTGGTTGTGGGTACCAAGGTATCAGTGTGTGAATACACCCATGTACATATCATAATACGTACACACGGAACTGGCCGAGCCAATCATGGATCCCGGCAGAGAAGAAAACCATCACAAGCCTGGGGTGGAGGGGAGAGAATGAGCTATCAGAGCCAACGTGGCCGATGTAGGGCGTGTCCCTCTCGCTGAGCAAGGAAGATAGTTTGGGAAGGAGTTAAAAAATGTACGTTCCTCTCTGCTAGATTGAATTGCATGTGTGAATGTCATTTTTTTAAAAGATCAGTAATAATCCTTTATGTCTGTTCAGTGCTTGACAGTTTGAAAGGGCTTCCATCTATATTATCTTATTTAATTCTTAGGGCTACCTTTACAGTAAGGTTTCTCATTTTATAGATGAGGAAACTGGGTCTGTGTCCAACTTCAAAGAGCACAGGAAGGTGGGGGTTACTGCTCCATACCTGAGGGAATCTGGAGGAGCTGCCCGAGGCCTACTGGCCTAAACAGGACACGTGGGCTTGGGATTGAACTCCGGGATGCACCTTGTTCTCTCAGATTCACAGATCTCGGGCCATTTGGGGCTGGCAGTCCTTGTACTCTTTCTTCTCAGTAAAACGCTTACACCTAAATCCACCTCCTTCCTCTCTGACTTTCCTCTCACTACTAAGCCTGAGAAATCTGTTCTTCAGGTGGGAAAAACAGACTCGCACCGTTCACACTATCTTCTAGATCTTTTGTTTACTGCCAAATCTCAGCTTTTGAAACCCAAAAGCCAAGAATCAATTTCAGTATTTTCTGGATTTTTCCAAGTCATCTCTTCCCTGAGGCTCTGAAAGGAGAATGTCTAAACCCTGGGTACGGGGGCAACATGGATCACTATGCCAAGAAACCTTCCTTCCCCTCTTTACCCAACAGAAAAGGAGGTGGCACCTTCACCCAAGAGACAAAGTGAATCTGTGTGAGGATTTTAGAGGCTGCCCAGACAACCAGCCTCCATGAGGTTCTGGGAGGGCAGGTAGAAGGGGGGCCTAGCTCCAAATATGGACAAACTAAAGAGAAGCATCATGAATGCAGAGAAAACAGTTGTCACAACGGCAGCCCAAGCCCACAAAGCCAATCAGAATGTGCCCTCGAGACAAACGCCTAAGCTTTCCATCGCAGGTACTGAAGCAATTCCCAATTGTAGACCCAATGCCAGGCATCTAAAATATCCTCCTTTGAGTGTGGAGCTGATAACACCAAGGCCATGGGTTCGGATCCCATATAGGGATGGCCTGTTGGCTCACTGGGTGAGCATCATGCTGACAACACCAAGTCAAAGGTTAAGATCCCCTTACCAGTCATCTTTTAAATAATAATAATAATAATAATAAAACAAAATATCCTCCTTTGACTCCCCATCCCCCTCACTACTGCTCCTATTGCTTCCTCTGCTCAAAATCAAATTTTGTGATGGGTTGTCCAGCTTACGTTTCCATTTCTTCCTTTTTTTTTTTTTTTCGTGACCGGTAACGGGATCGCGACCCTCGGTGTCGCACTCAACCAGTGAGCGGACCGGTCTCTACATGGGATCCGAACCCTCGGCGGGAGCGCCTCCCTCTACCGAGTGTACCACTGGGCGGGCCCTCCATTTCTTCCTTTCAACCCACTCGAAAATAGCTTTAATCAAGGTCATCAATGACCTTGCCCATAAATCATAAGCCGGGTGGATATTGTTCAGTCTTTATTTCGCCAAGCTTTTTGTATTGTATTCAACATAGTTGGCTACTCTTTCCTTTTTTTTTTTTTTTTTTTTTTAAAGATCCTGTAAGGGGATCTTAACCCTTGACTTGGTGTTGTCAGCACCACGCTCACCCAGTGAGCGAACCGGCCATCCCTATATGGGATCCGAACCCGTGGCCTTGGTGTTATCAGCACCGCACTCTCCCGAGTGAGCCACGGGCCGGCCCCTACTCTTTCCTTTTAAACATACTTTTCTTGGCCTCTGTGACACCGCACTTGTTCTCCACGTGCATCTCTGGCCACCCCTCCGTCTCCTTCATCGGCTCCCCTTCCACCATCCTCAAAGATTTTGTCCCTTCTGGGTTAGTTTGTCCATTTCCACAGTCTCCACTGCCTCCCAAATCTGTGTCGTCTGCTCAGAGCTCTTGATTTCCAGACTTCTGTGTCAACCACATGTCCCACCAGCATCTCAAACTCAGCATGGAAGTGAATTCATCTTTCCAACAGACCTGCTCCTTGTCCATCCTGTGTTCCCTCCCAGGGGAAGGAGAGCCATTTGACACGTTCCTCTTCTTCAGGACACCCTCAAGAGTGAGTTCTGTCAGACCTGCCTCCACCATGTCTCTCTGACCCACCCCTTCTGTGCTACCCACTGCCACCACCATAGCACACTGTCCTTTCTCCCAGACAACTGCAGTAGGCTTCAAACAGGTCTTCCTGTCCTTGCTGCCAAAGGGAACTTTTTTTTTTTTTTTGCTGCTGGCGGGTAACAGGGATCAAACCCTGGAGCTTGGTGTTCCCAGCACCACACTCTAACCAACTGCGCTAACCAGCCAGCGTAGAGGGAACTTTCTAAATCCCAAAATGGAACATGCCACTCTCTGACTTAGAACCCTTCCGTGGTTTCCCATTGCCCTCTCTGCCCACCTCTTGAACCTTATTTCCTGCCGTTCCTCCACTTCTGTCCAGCTGCCCCAATTGCGCTCGCAGCATCTCCGACTCAGCCTCTTGTTCTTCTCTAGGATTTTCCTTTTCTTGGAAACCCGCTCTCCCACCTTCACTTGGCTAGTCTCTCCATGTCAGGGCCCAGCTGAGTGTCGCTTCCTCGCTTCTCCTGGGCCAGGTCAGCATGCCCCACTGCATGACACTCCTCACAGGTGTCATTAATGAAGTTGCAATGTCTGCAAACTCCATGGGTTCGAAAATCTGTCTGTCTTGGCCACTACCGTAGCCTCAGGGTGAGCTGGGCTTCTGGTATATAACAGGCCCTTCCTGAATAGGTGTTGAAAGAATAATTATTGGGGGTCCCTGAACCAAGCCTGAAGACCAAGTAGGAGGTGAATCAATGAAGCTGAGACCTCAAGTGTGACCTCCCCACATGGGGCCCGACCCTCCACAGAGCCACTCCACACCTTTTCTATCAACAAAATTTACGGAGTCGACAGGAGGCTCTAAATGACACCACGCAGACCAGAAAGGGACCCTCGCTGACTCGGGTCATGATTACTTACAATCACCTCCACCTAACCTTCACCCTTGGGAGGTAGAGAGGTCCGCTCCCTGTGGCCTCAGGCCTGGAAGCGTGAAAGAACCAGGCAGCCAGCTGGGAACTTTTCAAGGTGTCCCAGACGCTTTCCCCTGGAAATAGGGAGCGGTTTTTCTGTTTTTTTTTAAGGGAGCGGGATTAGTGGGTGAAAGAGGTTTGTGTACTAGGCTGGAGAGTGAGAAAGCCTGTGTCGCAAAGTTTCTTCCTTTTCCCCTCCTTTCCCCATTCCATTTTTTTAGTCCTGCCTCCAAAAAAAGAAAGAAACAAAAGGGAGCGGGAGGGAAGATCAGATGAAAGTAAAAAAAGCGGACCCTAGGGGTTTGGCAGCGGTGGGATTCGAACCCACGCCATCGAAATGACTGGAGCCTAAATCCAGCGCCTTAGACCACTCGGCCACGCTACCTTCCGCTCCGAAGTCGTTCCACGACAGCTATATTAGTCTGATGAGGCAGGCGCCAGGCGCTGTCGTGTTCCGCAAGCGCCGCCTGCGTAGGTTTGCGCATGCCCGATGTGAACTGGTGTTTCTGCCACTGTCACCGACTGTCAACACCCCGCTTCCTTCAAAGCCTCGGAGTGACGGGGTTGTCATCAGCAGCAGTAATAAATGCTGTGGGAACGCACCATTAAAAGGGGAAAAAGAGTTCCTAAATGTTAAACATTAACATTCAACCCTCGCGGGTGTGTTTGGATTTGATTTTTGCATTTTCCATGAGCGTGGTGCTGCAGACGGCCACCTGGGGGCGGTACCGCGCTGCCGCATCCTCCAGGCTGGGCTGGGGGGCGTCCAGCGGGAGCCCCACTTTGCAACGCTAAACCCGGCTGGGTTCCCATCCTGCTGACTCTGCTGCCACCTAGGTCGCCTCTGCAGCGGCCTCATGGCCTAGTCCCTGTCCTCGAGATGTAAAAATCTCCAGGGACGAAAATCACTGAACGTTGTTACAGGTCCTTTGCGTGTGTGGGCTCCCTCAATTACAACTGTGATCCGCATTTTACAGAGGAGGAAACAGCGGCTAAGTAACTTGTCCCAGGTGCTCCAGCTGGAGCCAGCAATCCCCAGCCTTCCAAGATCCTTGTTCTGCTATGCAGACTATTTCTGTGTGTTTTACAAAAATGTAATAAACATAGAGCAAACCACAGCAAATCATTGCCCGCCTTTCGGGTTCAGAATTCATTATTAACATTTTGCGTATTTGCGTCTAATCTTTTTAAATAAAAAATAAAATAAACACTACCGATAAAATTCACGTCTACTTTGACATCCCCGAGTTCTATTCCCCTTCCTTCTTCCTCAGGAGTTTTAAATCCTTTCAGATCACTTTTTCCTAATTTTACATTCACAAAGAGTTATCCGTTTTCTTGCATGTTTAAGGAAGATAGCAAACAAAAATCCAGGGTTGTGAAGATAGTCAGGTACATTGGTGTTGTAAACTGAATAATGGTCTGCCAAAAATGATTGCATCCAAATCCCCAGAACCTGTACTAGTAAATATGTTACATTATGTGGCAAAAGGGACTTTGCAGGTATGATTAAATTAAGGATCTTCAGGTGCAGAGAGTAGCTTGGATTATCCAGATGGTCCTGATGTAATGATAAGGGTCCATGTAAGAGAGAGACAGGAATCAGAGGAGATATGACAGTGAAAGCAGAGGTCGGAGTGATGCAGCCACAAGCCAAGGACTGCAGGCAGTTTCGGAAGCTGGAAAGGGAACAGAAATCGATTCTCCCCTAGAGCCTCCAGAAAGGAACACAAGGTGTCTGACATGTTGATTTTAGGACTTCTGATCTCCACAACATTAAGACACAAATTTGTGTGTAAAAACCACCAAATGTGTGGTAATTTGTTTCAGCAGCAATAGCAAACTAAAACGGTGGGTAACCCATGGGCTTGGGAATCACACAGCCCGAGCTTTCACTAGCTTGTGTGACCTTGGGAAAGTTGCTTCTCTCTGGGCCTCAGTTGCACATGCCTGTAGTGGAGTGATAGTACCCACCTCACTGGGATTTGCTGTGAGGATTAAATTCATTCATCCTGTAAATATTTGGGGGGCACCTCCAATGTGTCAGGCACTGCTCTGGTTATATTGGAGAATAAAGCAAAGATTAAATGTGGTAATGTGTGCCAAGCATGAAGATGGATCTCTGGCACATAATCAGGTGGGTAGTTCCAAGGACCTGAGTTCTCTGCTTTCTCCCAGTATCTCAAGACACTCAGCACAAGAGTTCTTACAGGGACACTAGTCACTTGGTGATATTCTCCATACTAGTACATTTCCACCCACTGCTGCGAGTAGGTATTTATGGGTCTCTCCTAGGATGACACTGACCCCTGCTAGGATGTCAACTCCAGGAGGGCAGGTAATGATGTCTTGTTCACCCAATGCTATAGCCTCAGGAACTAGAACAGTGTTAGCAGCAAGAATATCCCTCAAAAATATGTTTTGCATTATTGGTTAAGCCGTTCCATCTTGCCATGTGAAGTTAAAATTAGATGCAAATGCTTCTGGCTGGAGCTGCCCAACATAAGAGCTCAGAGAACTTTTGTCTGAACATGGCCAGACTGTGGCCTGCTCTTCTGGAAGATCACCCTCCTCCTGTGTGGACAAAGGAAGGAAGCAGAGTTCTCTTTAGTTAATCTCCCCACAATTACTCAAAGCATTCTCCAGTAGTTGGACCACTTGCTAGCAACACCCTGCTCCCCAACACTCTCTCTGATAATTTAATTCAAGTCAGCCTTTATCCTGCACCTAGTAGGCTTGATCAGGCAAAAAACAGACCTGGGGGAGGAAGAAAATCTGTTTCTGGAGCTGCTCAGAACCCTTGAGCCAGAGGCACTTCTCCAACAGAACGAAAATCCAGTGGAGACAAGGCCGTGGGTTGTCTGCTCCACCCAGCATTTCTCAACTGGCCCAGCCTTCCTGCTGGCTCCCCAGTCCTGCTGACTGGGCTTCTTTGGTGATTTATGCCTTCCAGGGTGAGGCTGCAGGAGCAGCTCATGCGCAGAGCCCAGCCACAGCCAGGCCAGGGTGGGGAGGCCCCAGAAACCAGAGCAACTGGGCTCTGTCTAGCTTTTTAGGTTGTTTTTTTTTTTTTTTTTCAAGTGACATTTAAAAATAATTTTTGCAAAAGTAATACATGTTCCTTGTTGAAACTTGAGCAAAGAAAGACAGAAAGAAAAGCACAAATAAGAAGATAAAATCAACTTTCTTTTCTCCACCCAGTTAAACTCTGTCCATGGTCTGGTAAAGGAAGCTGGTTTTTTTGTCTTTTTAAATTTGAAATGTACTGTAATGAGTGCACATTGCAAATGTTCTAAAATGTCAAACTGTAGGTTTAACATTAAAAGGGAAATTTGCTCCCTCACCGTTGCCCCCTTCATGACTGAATCCCACACCACTGTAAAACAGTTCGGTGTCCGTCCTGCTGGACTTTTTCTATGCAAATATGTAGTCAAATGGAACTAGGGGCCCTAACATGTCCCATCCTCATCCTGGGGTTTGCCATGACAGGGTAGGAAAGGAATGCTCTTTCTAAAAGACAGAGAGTGGTCATTTTATAGCAACCGCAAGTCTTTCTGTATCTACAGGTGGGCCATCTGGATGGCTCTGTGATGAGCACTTCTCATGCTCAGTAGGCTCAAAATCTCCTGAGCCAAGGAGGACTGTCGTGCTGCCACTTAAAAACATACAACCCAAGTCTACTGGGGACAGGGACTCTGAGCATTAACACTTTAGGAACTGTATTAGTCCGTTTCTGTTGCTTATAACAGAAATACCTGAAACTGAATAATTTATGAACAAATAACATTTAGTGCTTACAGTTTTGGAGGCTGGGAAGTCCAAAGTCCAGGGAACACATCCATTAGTGCCTTGTTCTTGGTGGTGACTCCACAGCAAAGCAGGGTGTCACATGGCGAGAATGGCAAAAGCAAGAGAGAACGAATCTCTCGCCATCAGAGCTACACTCATGACCACCATTAAACCATTAATGGATTAATCCATTTACCGAGGCATGGTCCTCACAATCTAATCACCTCTTCAAGGCCCACCTTTCAATTACCATAACAGGATTTCCCACCCTCTTAACACTGTCAGTGGGGATTAAGCTTCAACATGAGCTTTGGGAGTACAAACATATCCAAAGTATATCAGGAACCATATACCTCCTGTGGCACATGTGGCTTGTGTGGCTCTCCAACTCTCCCTGAGCCTAAAGGAGGATTACACCTGCCTCCTGGCAGGTGGGAGCAGCCATGTGACTGTGACCATGTAAGCACTGGAGCACTAATCCCTGTTATCTCTCTTCTGCTGCTGCACCCTGAAGCACCACAGTGAGGTGGAGACACTGTGAGTAATTTTTGTTGTTGTTAACAGCTTTATTGTGATATAATTCACATGTCATACAATTCACCCATTTAAAGTGAATAATCCAGTATTTTTTAGTATCTTCACAGAGTTGTGCAACCATCACAACAATCAATTTTAGAACATTTTCATCAACTCAAAAGGAAACCTTGTACCTGTTATAAATCACTCCCCGTTCCCTCAGATTTCCTTCCCAGCCCCTGGCAACCACTAATCTACTTCCGTCTTTATGGATTTTCCTATTCTGGGCATTTCATATAAATGAAATCATATAATACGTTGTCTGTTGTGCCTGGCTTCTTTCACTTAGCATAATGTTGTCAAGTCTTATCCACCTTGGGGCATGTGTCAGTACATCATTCCTTTTCATTGCCAAATAATATTCCATTGCATGGATATACCACATTTTCATTATCCATTCATTAGTTGACTCCAGTTGTGTTGTTTTCACCTGTTGGCTATTATGAATAATGGTGCTATGAACATTTGTGTATAAGTTTTTGTGTAGGCATTTGTTTTCCTTTCTCTTGGGTATTCACCTAGAAGTAGAATTGTTGGGTTATATGGTAATTCCATGTTTACTTTTTTGAGGAACTGCCAAACTGTTTTCTGTGTTTCATTCCTACCAACAGTGTATGCAGGTCCCAATTTCTCTACATCCTTGCCAACATTTGTTATCATCTGACTTTTTGATAATAGGCATCCTAGTGGGCGTGGCTTTGATCTGCATTTTCATAACAGCTGATGATGTTTGGAACATTTTCACATCCTTATTGGCCATTTGGCCTCTCACCTCTCTAGTGATGAGAGGAGACACAGAGAGCAATGTGTAGTACAGCACACAGATAAGAGTTCACTTTTGTTAGGAAAAGTGTAAATATAACCACATGCATACCCAGATGTCGGCTGTCACTCTGAGACAGAAGTCATGCCTGCACCTGTGCTTTCTGTGTTTGCCTAGGACTCACCTGGACAAAGAACTCAGCACTCCTTCCAGTCCCATGGGAGAATTCGTTCACTCACATCATTCCAGTGCATAGCAGCTTCTACTGAAGAACTCTCTGGGGCAGAGGGAACAGATTTATGTTGCATATCCCACAGAAAACTATTTAAGTGACCCCACCTGACAGTCCCCCTAATGGAATCCTCTTTTTCTCCCCTCCCTCCCACAGTGCCTGAAAGTTCTTGCCTACCTCTGCCATCCCTCATTTGGGGGGTCGTTCAAATTCCTCTCCTCTTTCACTACACAGAGTAACTCAGCAGACCCCAAATCCCCAGGAGCCCTGCAATAGAGAGGCCCTTTGCCAAAAGGAGCCACTCTAGGAGTCTCTTGGGGGTTATAAATAAGAAAAATATATGCATGTTTCTTAGAGAGCCTGAACTTAGAAATCAGATCAACTGGATTTAGTTCTAGCTCTGTCCTTTCCTAGCTGTCTCACCTTGGGCAGGTTATTACCTCTATAAGTCTGTTAAATAAGGCTAACGATACCTACCTACTCACAGACTTAGTGTGAACATGGAGATAAATTGCTCAATAAACTCAACTTATTATTTTCATTTCTAAAATAAAATTTGTGAAATTTCTAAGATTTCACTAGAAAAGTATCTGGAAGGATATAATATCAAAATGTCCACAGTAATTATCGTTAGTTTTCTTTTCTTCTTTATACCTTTCTATATTTATCCACTCATCCATTCATCCCAAGGTATTTATTAAGCACCTACTCTGCGCCAAGCCTGGGTTAAGAGCTAGGAATACAGAAACATACAAAACAGGTAAGGAGTGCCTAGAGATGATATTAATCAAATAATTATACACATAGTTGCAAATGTCATAATTACCTAAGTTTTTACAAAGTAGAAATCAGAAATAAGGAAGCATTTCTGATAAATATTTTAAGGTTATGTACAGATGTTCACACAGACAAGCAATGGGCTGGGATCACTTGTGATTTTGGAAAGGACTAGAATATAGGAACTAGGCTAGAGGCAGACAAGCATGAGGAGGGGCCACGGGAAGGGAGGGTCGGCCACCCCGCCGAGTGCTGGGCCCGCTCTAGCTTTATATCCCGACACTGTGCATTCAGGGGGCAGAGGAGCAGCCACTCACAACACAGCCAGTCACTGAGCCTGAGGCTCGGAGCCAGCGACAAGCCGGCACCCTACCGCGGCAGCAGAAGAAGCGGCGACGGCCACCGCGGGTGGGGGGGCGGCCACGTGAGCGCCGCGCTGCGCGCCAGCCAGGCCGCCGCCCCGCCCCTGCCCGC
>NW_007727127.1:386302-404960 GCF_000696425.1 Galeopterus variegatus | reverse complement strand
GGTGGTTGAGCTCGCCGGGACTCAGTGTTTGCTTCTGTAAAGTGGGGCGGTCGTGCAGACCGGCGGCCAGGTCGCTGGCTAAAGCAACTGGCAAGCGATGGGCGGCAGCGTGGGAGCCTGCGCCCGGGGCGCCCGGGGCCCGCAGCGGGTGGGCGCGGCGCTGCCTTCCTGTCCCCTGCAGGGCCGCAGCCGTATCCCGCACCCCGTCCCCTGAGCGAGAGGCCTGCGTCGGCCCGAGTTCCCGGACTCGAGGACTGTGTAGATGCGCCCTCGTTGCATTGCCGTTTGCGAGAGTCCGGGTGTTGGCCGGCGCCTCCGGCGTGTGCGCCAAGGGACCGGGCATATTTGTAATACGCGATCGGCGGCGCGCGGGCGGCGGCCTCCGGGTGGGTAAGCCCCGGCCTAGATTCGCCTGTGCCCGCGTGGGGATTGTAAGGAACCAGCGCAGCTGCGCCCAGAGTGTGACAGATGGGCTGCGGGAGGGGGGTTAAGATTTGCCCAGTGGGGACGCACTCCAGGAGTCCGACTTCTGGGTCCTAGGTTGTGGGCGCTCCCTGCCTTGGGGCCACTCAGCCAGGAAAGCAGGACGAAATACTCACGGGCTGGGCTGGAGTCCTGGGTTCAAATTCTGGTTCAATCACCCGGGGTGTGACTTTGGACATGTCGCTACACCTCTCTGGCCCTCGGTTTCCTCATCAGTAAAATGGGGGCAATGTTAGTATCTACCTCCTAGTGTGCTTGGAAGGATTAGATGAGGAAATTATGCTAGGTGCTTGGAACTGTGTATGGCACAGACTGAGTTTGTGAAGGCTTGTGGCACTGGGTGGCATCCAATGGCAGAGATTGCTGAACAGGCTGTAGAGTCACAGAGAACTTAGTAACATAGTCTACCCCCCCACCCCTGATTTTACAGAGGAGGGAACCAAGGCCCAGAGTGGACCCCAGATCCCCAGGCTTCCACTTGACAGGGAGCCAGCCACATGAACAGCAGACTCTAATAAGCAAGATGGATTAACTGCAGGAATACAGAGCAAGTAGGTGGGAGTTGATAATGCCCAGTGTGGGGGGTGGGTGGTTAGGGAAGGCTTCCTGGAGGAGGTGATGTTCGAGCTGAGCTGGGAAAGATGCCAGTGGAAGGAGGTAGAGTTTAGAGATGGAGCTATGCAGGTGTCCTCCTTCTCTGTGGCCTCCACAGCACCTGACATTCATTCCTTGTTCAGCTGTTAATTCAACAAATACAGGAAAGCCTCTAGATGACATGAATTCTGGTGTAATGTGGTGGGTGGGGTCCACTTTTGTCTCAGCCTATCTTCTCAGAGGGGTGGGGTGGGGTCCCAATTTCTTATCTTCTGCAGGAGGTGAGGAAGGGAGGCTGGAAATCAGAGACTGATGATCACCTGAGCTGGTTTCAGTTTACATATGACCATTTGTGTACCTTCTAAAACTTACAGTTTTTTTCTTGTGTGCTTTTCGTGACAGAACAGTACTTTTTGGCTGATTAAGGATCTATCATTGATTTGCTTTTAAAGCTTTTTTTTTTTTTTTTTCCTTTTGTCTTTTTTACTGACCAGTGACGGGATCGCAACCCTCGGTGTTACGCCCGCACCGCGCTCAGCCAGTGAGCGGGAACAGGTCTCCACATGGGATCCGAACCCTCGGCAGGAGCGCCACTGCGCTCCCAAGCGGTGCACTATCCATTGCGCCACTGGGCCGGCCCTAAAGCTTTTTTAATGTATTAGGTGGCAGAAATAGCTATTGGTCACCCATACCCATGTTCTCTTCTTCTGGGGTGTTACCTGGATGAATTTTCCCGTGCTCTCTTACCATTTGGTGGGGCCACATGACTGAGTTTTGGCCAATGGAATGTGAGCAGAGATGGTGTGTGCTTCTACCAAGCCTGGACCCTAAAAACCTCCACTCTTTTCTCATTTGCTGGGCAAGTTGAGAGGACTCTGAAAGCCTAGAGGAAGACAGAGCCACAAGCTGGAAGGGGCCTGAGCCCCTGAATGACTTTGGAGCAGATCCCCTCCTTTCTGCCTCCAGTAAGCTTTCCAAAGGTCTGTGGGTGTGGCTTCTTGGTTGTGTCTTCCCCTTGAGGTGATCTGCCAGGCTGTTCCACTGGGGAAGAGTGTCTTTAGGCTTTTTATCTTACATTGGTCAGTTTCCCCAAGACATGTTGTCATCTGGTTGCCAGCACTCTGGGAGCTGTGTGGAGAAAGTTCCAGGTAAACAGCAGAAACCTGGATTTGTTCAAGCTCAATCTCTAGGATTCGCTATTTCTGGTCCAATTCTTATACCTGAAGCAGAAATATGTAATGATCAGAACTAAAGTTAAAGCAACAGGCCTTCTCTTACCAATTCTTCCTGGAGTTGGGCAAAGCTGGGTTGAGAGGGCAAAACAAACAAAAAAGGAAAAAAAGTAATAGCAGCTGGTTGGACTGATTAAAACAAAAGTTTTTGTGTTGGGGAGATCGGTTCTGCTGACCAAGAAGCTGCAGACTGTTACCCCAGTGAATTGATTATGCTCCTATAAGAAGGTGGTTAGAGTGGCAGCCGTGTCTACACCTGGGATGAAGGTGGCTTGGGCTTTAAAGCATTACTGGATCAAACTTTCGCAGCCAAGGCTGATGGGCACAAAGAAGAAGGCTTCAAACAAAGGAAGGAGTGAGTCACTGACACGCTGATGAAAAAGCAGATGATGCTTCCCCGGTCCCCAAAGCCCAGGGCTGTGGAACTCCCACAGAAGCATTTCAAATGGCCAGAAAGTCAGAGGACAGACCATGTTCCGTTCTCCAGCTGTGAAGCTTTTTAGACCTGCAAGGACTAGTGAGCCACAAGCAGTGGCTGAACAGCAGGTGGCTAAACTGCAGAAAAGTCCTCTAGGCCAGTGATTCTCAAGTATGGGAATCTCCTGGAGGGCTTGTTTAAATTCAGATTGCTCAGAGTTTGACTTAGTAGGTCTGGGGTGAGGCTTGAAAATTTGCCAGGTGATGCTGCTGCTGCTAAAGATGGTCCCGGTACCTCGCTTTTAGAACCACTGGTTAAGGAAGTGATGACTGCATTAAAAGCTCTGGGTTCAGCTTGCACCGGCTTCAAAACCAACTCCCCCACTTTTTAGCCATGTAATTTTGGGCAAGTCACTTAACCTCTCTGTTCCTCACATTCCTTATCTGTAAAATGAAGCTAGTAGTACCCACCTCCTCGGGTTCAGAGGAGGCTTCCTGGAGGAGGTGACATCCAAGCTGAGACCTGAGGGATGAGCAGAGGAGTTGGCCGGGGGGTGTGTGGGGGGGCAGGCTGGAACATGTGCCCTATTGAGGGCAGAGTGTGTACCAAGTCCAGGGACGGGGGAGTCCTCCAGGGAACTGAGGAGTTATGGAGCAAATGCTTTGTGAATGATCCTGAAATGCTATGAATCTGTTCAAGGCAGGATCACAGAGGAGGGGAGGCGACCAGGGTGTGGAAGATGGGCTGCTGGGATAGACATGGCAGTGATGCAAGTTACTTCTGCCCATATCCCACTGGCCCAAATGTAGTCCCATGGCCCCACCTAGATGCACAAGATGCTGGGCAAGGGAGCATGAATTCTTGGTGGAGAGCTTGCTGTCTATGCCACAGCAGCTTTTTCTGGCCCCTGGCCACCTCCATCACCTCTTCCCCACCTTGTTCAGTCCACTTTACTCTGTTGGGTGAATGAATTTTACAGATGAGGAAGCTGAGGTTCAGAGAGGTTAAGTAATTTGCCCAACATTGCTCAGCTAGTAGTGGCAGAGCCGGGACCTGAACCCAGACCAGTTAACCCCAAAGGTCTTGTTTGGCCAGATCCCAGTCTTGGTGCTTTTCAGGTCCTCCATGATCCAGGCTCTCCCACTCAGTGTCTCAGCCAGTGGGCTAACTAACTCCCTTGTAATTACAACCCAATAATCCTTCTGCTCCTCCATGCCTGCAGTGCCCATCATATCACCAGGAAATTGCCAGCTTTTCTCCAGTTTCTCGTTCATTCATGCAACATGCATTTATGCATTTATGGTGTGTGCCAGGCATTGTGCTCTGGGCTGGGAGCTGGAGAGGAATAAGACATCCCTTTTGTTCGAGAGATGCTCACATGATCTGGCCACTGAGAGGGCTGTGTAAACACAGAGTTCACATGAGAAGTGAGACGTGCTGTATCCCTGGTCTGATCGGCCAGGAGTACAGAGTGTACCGGGGACAGAAGAAGGGTGCCTGGCAAATGATTAAAATTCAAGCTCTCTTGTGCATTTTGCTAATTGAAACTGTTATTACAATATTTTGTGCTTCACATTCCAAAATATGGTTTTCTAGTGTCTAAAGCAGTAAGATAGCCCTTGCACAGTGACAGTTTTATATGACAAAGCACGGTGTACTGCAATGATATTTTTATGAGCTTTGAGCAGAGAGAATGTTGACTTGTCTCTTTGGTTTCTGCAGCACGTGACTGTTTGCATCACTAAGTAAGCTAATATCTCCATCTCTTTATGGTATGCTTGGAGATTTGTTTTTGAAGAGGAGCGTGGGGAGAGGAGGGCCAGGATGGGCTCCTTGAAATTCCACCAGAATCATTCCAGAGCTGCGTTTCTCAGCCTCGGCACTATTGACATTTTGGTCAGATAATTCTTCGTTGTAGGGGGCTGTCCTGTGCATTGTGGGATGTTTAGCAGTGTCCTTGCCTCTACGCACTCGATGCCAGTTGCACCCCCAGAGTTGTGACAACTAAAAGTTTCTGTAGCCATTGCCAAGTGTCCCCTTAGGGAGCAAGATTGCCCCCAGTTGAGAGCCCCTGTTCTAGAGTATATTCATTTCCTAGCTGCTATAACAAATTACCACAGACTTAGTGGCTTAAAACAGCACAAATTTATTATCTTACAGGTCTTGGGGTCAGAAGTTCTAAAGTCACGGTGTCAGCAGGGCTGTGGTCCTTCTGGAGACCCTAGGGGAAAATCTGTTTTTTCACCTTTTCTCACTTCTAGAGGCTTATATTTGTCTTTTTCTGTTGCTTATAACAAAATACCTGGAACTGGGTAAATTTATAAGAAAACAGAATTTATTGCTTACAGTTTCAGAGCTGGGAAGTCCAAAGTCCAGGAAACCCATCTGGTGAGGGTCTTTACAGCAATGCAGGGGTCTCACATGGCAGAAAATGGTGGAGCAAAGACACTCTCATGTGCTCTCCTTTTAAAGCCCCCAGAACCATGCCCATGACCACCATTATTAATCCATTTGTTAGGGCATGGTCATCAGAATCTAATCACCTCTTCAAGGCCCCACCTTTCAATCACCATAATAGGATTTCGCGCCCTCAACGGTCACAGTGGGGATTAAGCTGCAGTGACTTTGGGGGTCCATTCAGTCCACTGCAGGGCTATGCACATTCCTCGTCTCGTGGCCTGTCCTGCACCTTCAAACCTTTCACTTTGTGTATGACCCATGCTTCCGTGGTCATATCTCTTCCTTGAACTCTGACCTTCCTGTGTCTATTTTGTAAGGACCCTTGTGATTACACTGGGACCACATGGATAATCCACAGCAATCTCCCCATCTCAAGATACTTGACTTGATCACATCTGCATGTCCCTTTTGCCATATCAGGTAACATAATCACAGGTTGAAGGGTCTAGGATGTAGACATCTTGGGGGGAGGGTTGCATTATTCTGCTTGCCATGTAGACTGTTTGGCCTCTGGGTGTCAAAAATGCCATGGAGAGCTCGACAGGAGGGAAGTGACAGGTTGTGGGGGAGTGGGGAGGTCAGGGCATAATAGCACCCAGTCTATGGTACCATGTGCCTGATCTCATTGACTCCTCCAAGCCACTGCTGGGGTAGGTACTGTTGGCTCTCCCCTGTATTACAGATGAAGAAACCACCCAGGGAGGGCTTTCTGGAGGAGGTCAGAATTTGAGCTGGATCCTGAGGGGAACAAATGGGTTTGTCCGGAGTGGGAAAGGGGTTCCAGGCAGAGGGACCTGTGGGTGCGAGGGCGGGTAGGTGGGAGAGCTTGGTCATGAATGGTGGCTGGTTCTTGGGCCTGGAAAGTAGGGGAGGTGAAAAGGAGGGAGGAAGGGGCAGATGGGCTGCACATCTGGAAATCAGTCCTTTTATTTTTCTCAGTCACTTGAATGAATATTTATTAGCCCCTACTACATGCTGTGGTACAGACATTAGTAAAACACTAACACAAACGTTTAGCTCGATGTTTGACTTAGTAACTGCTATTGCTGCACCCCCAGGAAATAAGTAAAACAGAGCAGAGAAGTATTTGATGTGTGCTGGCAGAGCACATGTGCAGCAGAGCCACTGCGAGAGTCACAGACCTGAGGAAGTCACAGCCTGCCCCTCAAGCTCTGTTGTTTAGGATGGGGTCCTGGCCACACGGCTGCAGAGCACAAGCTGTCAGCAACTATACTGGGCCTTGGTTTTTGTTTCTTGTTTGAGGGAAACTGAGGACTCAAGCTGGCAGTTCCAGATATCCCTGGAACAAGCCACGTGCATCCCAGGGCAGCCTACCACTGCTCAGTTTCCCTCCCCAGAGTGGCCCTTTTGGTGGTAGGCAGTCACTTCTGGGCCCAGCAGCTCCTGCTGTCAAATGAGAGAGTCCACGTCAAGAGCTTAGTGTGGCACCTGTTGTGCAGGAGCCCTTCACATGTGTTATTTGTCAGTCTTATTTCAGTAAAAGTTATGCCTTTTTGAGGTTGATAGGATCAGAGGTCTCTCCTGCTTTCTTATCACTCGTTTGCAGCATAAAAGCCATTTCTTCCCTTCTCTGTCATGGTGAGATGAACTCAGCTAAACCAGGAGAAGACCGACCCATGTGGGGGTGGGGAAGGGAAGTGGTCAGCGGAGGAGGAGCCAAAGCCTGGTGTATCACACCACGAAATCAGAAAATGGGACCAAAATGGATAAATTAAGAAATAGCAGGGAAAGCATGTGATTTGGAGATGTGGCGATATCCACCAGGAGTAGCACTAAGACTGGTTGGGCGGGGCTGCTTTTGGGGGTGGGAAGTAGGTTACCCATGCTGAGCTGCAAAGGTTTTGCACTAGAGCTGAGTGGTACCCAGCCTGTGAGGTTGTACAGGCGGCCCTGGTAAGAAAGGGGTGTTAATCTTCAATGATGTGTTTTAGTAAAAGTATTTTTAAATGATATGTAAATAATATCCAGTGGCCCTAAGTCCTAGCTGGGTTTTGGACTTTTCATATTGCAGGTGACAGAAAACTTATCTGTAACCAGCTAACTAGCCCTCCCCATATCCCAAAAGGAAGGATTTATTGTATCATCTAATTCAGAAGCCCAGGCGGGGGTGGGGAATTTGGCTCAGGCACATTTGGATTGTGGGTTTCAAATGATGTTATCACTATTTGTTTTTCTTGTTATCTCTGGTTCTGCTCTCCACCGCATGCCAGCTTTGTTGTGTGGTGACCTCGGCCCCAGTCTCATTCACACCCAGCAGGAAAGGACTGATCACCTCTTCCAGTTGCTCATGCAAAGGCCGAGGCTTACCTCACAGTGGGCCTGATTGGCTTGATTCAAGTCCCATCACCACCTCTGAACCAATCCCAGTGGCCAAGCACCCCAGCACTGTGATTGGTTTAGAACCGGGTCACGTAACACCTCCACCCCCAACTACATGACCTGAGGGTGGGGAAGAGAGAGATCAACATACAGAAGTAGGTGTGTGACAGTAGGTGACAGTCACCTGTGTCCACTGCAGTGGCAGTTGAGGACCTGTGGGTTCTGCCATGCTGGGCATATACTAGTGTGTGCCCTGGCTGACCCAGATGGGTTATATTGGCTCTGGGATGCTGGGTCCTGTGAGGGGAGGAGAGATTCTGTCCCCTTTCTACAGCAGGAAGGCAGCTCCTGGGGTTGGGGTGAGCCCTGAGGAGGACCAGCGGCCACTGTGGCTTGACCTGCAGGCCTTGCTGGGCTTTGCAAACAGTTTCCTGCCCCGTGTGGCTGCCAGAGCAGCCCTTTTATAGCAAGGCCCAGTGAGAGCAGTGGCTTCCAGGGCTAGAGTCCAAAATAGTGTTCCCTGAAGACTCCTGAAGAAGCTTGGCTTTGCCTCTTAGCTCACATCAAGGTTACCAGCCTGGCTCAACCATTTTTATTTATGATGTTGATGATGAAGATGGTGATGATGACAGAGCCCTCTGTGTGCTGGTGCTTGTTCTGTGCCAGACTGTTGAGTTAATGGAGTGGGTACAGTCGTGCACCCCGGTTTGTAGTGAGGAAGGTGAGGCTCAGCAGGTGAAGTCATATAGCCAGGGTGTGTCAGGGACTGGGAGGGGAGATGTGGATGCCTCAGTGAAGGCAGTGGAAACCTTCTAGAGAATTCTGATGTTCTTGGGAGCTGCGGTTCTCTGCTCATAGGAGCAGACTCCTTTGGGCCAAGGGAAGCCCAAGTTAGATGGAGCTTCCTAGGAGGCTGGCATCCTGACTGGTGTCAGAACAGAGGTGGAGCTGAGTTATGGGCCGACAAGGGTGCCTTGCCTGTCTAGGGGAATCTAACATCCCTCAGGTGCCCAGTCTTCATGTGCAAATATGGGAGCAGCTGTCAAGTTAGGACTCTGGATTGAAGTCACAATTTTCCTGTCCCTGCCCAGTCATTGACTTGTTATAAGGAATGTGACTTTGTATGATATGGGAGAGAAGGGGCTACAGGACCAGACAGAATTAGCAATAGTAAGGAAAAAAATTTACAGTAGATTATACAGGTTTAGGTATCAGAGTATGGAGATTGAGTCCAGGACTATTATGCTGTGCCATGATGTAAGGGATCCAGGCTCTGTGTCTCATGGTCCTGCCAGCCTCAGCATATGGCTTCCACCTCATGTCTCACGTGGTTGCTTGAGCTCCTACAATTGCACCTGCATTCCAGCCAGCTGGAAGGAGGGAGAACACAAGAGCATACTCTCTCCCTTTAAAAAACTCTTCTTTAGGGCCGGCCCGGTGGCGCACTGCTATAGTGCGCCGCTTGCGAAGTGTGGCGGCGCTCCCGCCGAGGGTTCGGATTCCACATACAGACTGGTTCCCGCTCACTGGCTGAGCGAGGCGCGGGAGCAACACCGAGGGTTGCGATCCTGTTGCCGGTTCCGGTCCAGTACGGGGGCGACACTGAGGGTTGCGATCCGTTGCCAGACACGGAAAAAGACAAAAAGGAAAAAAAAAAAAACCTCTTCTTTAAAGTTGCACAAAGCCCTTCTGTTTATATCTCATCGACCAGAACTTGGTCCCAGGGTCACAGTAGCTGCAAAGGATTCTGGGAAATGTAGAGCTTATTCTAAATGTCTGTGTGCTTAGCCAAAAACCAATGATTGTTATTAAGGAAAAAGGAGCGAACAGTTGTTGGGGGACAGTTAGCAGGCATTGCCACAGCTGTCTTAAGAGCAAATTTATTACAACTCAAAAGCCATAAAACAGATCATGCTCATTCAGTTCTGGAATGCATATCATGTGCCTGCTATGTACAAGGCACTGTGCCAGGCAGGGTCACAGCTGCTTGTCTGCAGCTCCTCTCCTTTCCCAGGGCCTAGGAGAATGTTGTCAGGTCAGTGGTGGGACGTGGCCAAGGGCTGGGGTTCTGATCCTAATTCTCCTGGGAACTAGCTGTGGAACCCCAATCTGGCTACTTGCCCGCTTAGCTGTCTTCATTGTAACATATTGACGAGATGACATAATTTGACAAGGTCACCAGCAGGAGAGCCAGGATTTGCCCCCTGGCAGTCCAGCCCCTGAATCTCAGCCCTTAACCACTGAGCTATACTGCGTGGATGTTTGCAGGCTGAAGCTGTGCTTCTAGCCCCTCCCTTGGCACCATCCTGGCCCCCAGAGACCACTGAGGCAGTGGCCAGGCCTGCTGGCTGTTCCAGGCATCTCACTGTCTTGGTCAGCAGGGATTCTGGCCCCGGGCTGACCAGGGCACAGTGGGCTCTGCGGCTGGGAGGGGTTGAGAGTGGGGAGAAGCGGGCCCAGGGCAGATTTTGGTAACAAACAGGATCAGGTGGCTCTGGCACTGGATCCAGGCCTGTGACTGTGTCTTGCCCTGAGGGTAAGAAACAAACCAAGCAGTTGACACTGATTCCAAACTGTGAGTGGAGAAATCACTGTGTGGGTGGTGCGCTAAGGAAAGAGAATAACACGAGAGAAAAACAAAAGACGTAAGTAGAGTAGAAAATAGCAAGAGGGCATTGTAGAAAGTAAGGCTAAGTGCAGCCTCCCGAGATTTTAACTCCCTCTTTATAGGTGTGGACTGGATCAGGATGTAAATATGTTTCCTGCTTCCGTAGCTGTCAAGAGAGTGCCAAAGCCTTGGGTCTAGATGACTGCCTGCCTGGTGGACAGAGCTGTGGAGAATAATTGGAATTACTGGCTTGATCTAAAACAATTATTTTTTTATTTTTATTTTTTTCTAAAAGATGACTAGTAAGGGGATCTTAACCCTTGACTTGGTGTTGTCAGCACCGCGCTCTCCCAAGTGAGCCACAGGCTGGCCCCTAAAACGATTATTTTTTTTCCTTTTTGTCTTTTTTGTGACCGGTAACGGGATCGCAACCCTCGGTGTCGCGCCCGCACCACGCTCAACCAGTGAGCAGACCCGTCTCTACATGGGATCCGAACCCTCGGCGGGAGCGCCGCCGCGCTCCCAAGAGCCGCACTCTACCGAGTGCGCCACCGGGCCAGCCCTAAAACGATTATTTTTTAACTTGACTAATTGATTTATTATTTTTTGTTGAAAGCTATCCAGCTTTGTAAAAAGTTAAAACAGTATAGAAGTGTATGAAGTTTTTAAAAGTTTTCTCCACCCCCAGCTCCACAGTGCATTCTGGTGCTTTACAGCTCCTGTGGCTCTTTCAAGAAAGTTTCAATGCATTTACAAATGTTTTTTAAAAAAAAAGAAACACAAATGAGATCATCCTAATATACCTGTTCTTCTGCAACTTGCTTTTTACATTTTATAGCTTTTCTTGACTTTTTTTTTTTACTTTGGCTCTATTGAGATATAATTCATGTATCTTAAAATCCACCCATTTGAAGTGTACACTTCAATGGTTTTTAGTATATTCACAGTCACGCAACCAATACCACAATCAAGTTTAGAACATTTTCATCAACGCAAAAGAAACTCCGTACCCACTGGCAGTGGTTCCCCATTTTCCCCCAGACACCACTGCCCAACGCCCCCACCCTATCCCCAGCCCTAGGCAGCCTCACCTACTTCCTGTTTCTGTTGATTTGCCTTCTCTGGACATTTCATGTCAATGGAATCATGCACTATGTAGTCTTTTGTGACTGTCTTCTTTCACTTCACTAATAGTTTTAAGTTTTATCTGTGTTGGAGTACTTCGTTTTTTAAGACTGCCAGATTTTGATGGACAGTTGGGTTGATTTTCTTTTGGCTCTTATGAATAATGCTACTGTGGACATTTGTGTATGGGTTTTCATGTCGGCTTATGTTTTCATTTCTCTTGGGTATCCTCCTAGGAGTGGAATTGCTAGATCATGTTGTAACTCAATGTTTAACTTTTTGAGAAATTGCCTTACTGTTTTGTAAAGTGGCCACACCATTTTACATTCTCACCAGCAGAATATGTGAATTCCAATTTCTCCACATCCTTGCCTACGCTTCTTATTTTCCATTTTTTAAATTATATCCATTGTAATGGGTGTGACTTTCATTTGCGTTTGCCTAATGGCTAATGCTGTTGACCATCTTTTCATATGCTTATTGGCCATTTGTATATTTTCTTTAGAGAAATATCTATTCAAACTCTGCTCATTTTTATTTGGGTTAGTTGTCTTTTTATTGTTGAGATTGTAAGAGTTCTTTATATAGTCCCTTATCAGATATATGATTTATAAAAATTTTCTCCCATTCTGAGTAGTCTCTTCACTTTCTTGGTAGTGTCCTTTAAAACACAAAAATTCTTGATTTTGATGATGTCCAATTTAACTATTTGTTGCTGATGCTTTTGGTGTCATATCTAAGAAGGCTTTGCCTAACCCAAGGTCATAAAGATTTTCTGTATTTTCTTCTAACAGTGTTTTAGCTCTTTTTTTTTTTTTTGTCTTTTTTCGTGTCCGGCAACGGACTGCAACCCTCAGTGTCGCGCCCGCACCGGACCGGGACCGGCAACGGGATCGCAACCCTCGGCACTGCGCCCGCCCCTCACTCAGCCAGTGAGCGGGAACCGGTCTGTATGTGGGATCCGAACCCTCGGCGGGAGCGCCGCCGCACTTCCCAAGCGGCGCACTGTAGCAGTGCGCCACCGGGCCGGCCCCAGTGTTTTAGCTCTTATATGTAGGTTTTTGGTCCGTTTGAGTTAGCTTTCATGGATAGTATATGGAAGGGGTTCAACTTCATTTTTTTGCATGTGGCTATTCAGTTATCCCAGCACGATTTGTTGACAAGATGATTCTTTCCGCATTGAATTATCTTGGCACCCTGTTGAAAATGAATTGGCCCTAAGTGTGAGGGTAAATTATCTTGACACCCTTGTCAAAAATCAACTGGTTGTAAATGTGAGAGTCTTGTCCCACAATCTTGCTGAACTCTTTCTTAACTATCTTTATGTGTGTGAGTATTGGAGTTTCCCCTTTCTTTCTAACGGCCATGCAATATGTCATGGTGTAGAAAGAAATGCTGTAATGTATGTAATGAGCCTCCATTGATGGGATTTGGTGCTGTTGGCATTTTTTTGCTGTTACTGGTTGTGCTACAGAGAACACTTGTAGGGGCACTCATTCATTCTAGGGAAGCCTATTGAGTGCCTTCTCTGTGCCAGGCACTCTTTGAGGCACTGGGCATACAGACAATAAGAAAGTAAGTGGGGGCTGGCAGGTAGCTCAGCTGGTTAAGCATGGTGCTGACAACATCAAGGTCCAGGATCTGGATCCCTGGGACTGGCTGGCCACCAAAAAAAAGTAAAAGGGATGATTTTAGCTTGTGAAAATCACTGAAGAAAATAAAACACAGTGATATGCTAGGCAGCAATCTTTGATTTGGGAATTCAGGGAAGATTTCTTTAAAGGGGTAACTTTGGAGCTGAGATCCAAACGATGAGAGAGAACGCACTGCAGGAGGTTGTTCCAGGCTCCAGGAGCAGCAGGTGCAGAGGCCCTGAGGTGGGCATGAGCCTGCCCTGTTCGCTGACTGGGGAGCACGCCAGCCTGCAGAGCAGTCCAGGCCAGAGCGGGGACAGGGGCCAAGAACGCAGCCTTTGTAGCCTTAGTAAGACATTAGGAAGGGAAGTTACTGGGGTGTGCTAAGCAGGAGAGTGACTTGATCCAATTTGTGTTCTAAAAGGGTCACTTTAGTTGCTTAAGAAGCATTTCTTTCCCCTGCCTTGTTCCAACATTTCCAAGCGCTGAGTTCTTAGACATGGGATTACTGGGTTAATGGGTTTGTACATTTAAAATGTTCCTGGATGCTGCCAGCTGCCTCTCAAAAGGCAGCTCTGGGGCCGGCCCGGTGGCGCACTGGAGAGTGCGCCGCTTGGGAGCGCGGCGGCGGCACTCCCGCCAAGGGTTCGGATCCCATGTGGAGACCGGTTCCCGCTCATTGGCTGAGCGCGGTGTGGGAGCGACACCGGGGGTTGCGAGCCCGTTGCCGGTCCCCGGTATGGGCGCAACACCGAGGGTTGTGATCCCGTTACCGGTCAGTAAAAAAAAAAAGACAAAAAGGAAAAAAAAAAAAGGCAGCTCCGGGTTCCCCTCTGAGGGTGCAAGCCCTCACCATTGCCAGTGACATGTGGGTTGGGGAGCCTGGGAGTTCTAGCCCCCAGCCCAGCACCCAGCCTCTGACTCTGTTTCCTTTGCAGGACCTTCACCACTGCACTTGCCCAGTAACTCTGGCTGTGCCGTGCACCCCTCCGGTAAGACGGGCACCCCAGGAGCATGGCAGATGAAGACCTCATCTTCCGCCTGGAAGGCCTGGATGGCGGCCGGTCCTCCCGGGCTGGCCACAACAGTGACTCTGATGCAGACAGCGATGACGAGGAAGGTTACTTCATCTGCCCCATCACCGACGACCCCAGGTCAAACCAGAATGTCAGTTCCGAGGTTCATAACTACTACAGCAACCTAACAAAAAGTGAGCGGTCCCCAGCCAGCTCCTTCAACTTCAAGGTGAGTGACCCACCTGCCCCACCCTCCCCACCTGGCTCACCTGCTCCCAGGGATGGCGAAGTGACGGTGCTGTGTTTCCAAACCCTGGCCAGTACTCTCAATTTAGGATCTGAGGATATACTTGTTAAGCTGGAAGGATTTTAAAACAAGTTTCAGGAGCTGGCCACTTAGCTCAGGTGGGTAGAACACAGCCTCGTAACATCGAGGTCATGGGCTTTGGATGCCTGGACTGGCCAGCTGCAAAAGAAAAAAAAAAAAAAAGTAAAACAAGTTTCATTACCTTAGAGCAGTGTTTTTCAGATAACTGCTCAGGACCTACTACTAGGTTGTGAAAACCTTTTAGTGAATCTTGGCCAACTTTTTTGTTTTGTTTTGTTTTTAAGAAATGGAACAAAACAGAATAAAATAGAAAACATTAGAGGGCAATGTAAAGTGTAAAGGTCTTATTTCTTAAACCTAGGTATTTACACATTCACACACACAACCTAGGTGAACCTATCAATTGCTATGACTAGTGCCCCAACATTTTTTTAAAGAAATGGAACAGAACAGAATAGAAAATATAATTTCTTGAAACATACGTACACTCCCATCTGCACACACAAATGTGACTATATTGGTTGTTTATGATCAGCCTCTTATGATGTACCACTTGTTAATTTTTTTTTTTTTTTTTTTTTTTTAAAAGATGACCGGTAAGGGGATCTTAACCCTTGACTTGGTGTTGTCAGCACCACGCTCAGCCAGTGAGCGAACCGGCCATCCCCATGTGGGATCCGAACCCGGGGCCTTGGTGTTATCAGCACCACACTCTCCCGAGTGAGCCACGGGCCGGCCCCCGCTTGTTAATTTTAAAAAAAATTATTTAACAAGTTTTTATGGGGAACTGTTTGATATTTACCAGCCTAGGTACTTGATTACATAAATTAATTAAACCTGCATTTATTGCCTATTATGTGTCTGTCACAAAGCTATGAATTCAGTATAGAGAGACCAAAAGAAAAGTCTTCCTATTTATCCCACAGAGATATCAAAGTAAAGCAAAAAAGTATAATGAGCTATTAGTTACTTTACTAGAAATATGTTTTAGGAACACTGAAAAACTTACTTCATTTAACATTTACAGCCATCTTATGTGGTAAAGGATAGGCTAAATTCCTGTTAATCATAAGTTTTGAAACAATACCTAGTATTGTGTGGTGTAGACTGTAGGTGCTTAATAAATACGGTTTCCTTTTCTGTCCCCACATCCCAGCAGATGGTCCTAAAAATTCATCCTTGACTGTGAGAATTAATGGCTTACTAAAACTTTTCTACAAATTAACAGGCTTTTTCCATATTTGTTTACTGACTAAAAACTCACTGTGGGGGGTCTCCACCTCACCTCCATATCTTCTGCGTTTATCCAATTTTGTGTTAGATATTTTGATATCACCCCTGGCTATGTGTGTCTGTGGGGACAGGCAGATGATGTAAGATGTAGTTCTTCATGTTGGTTGTGCTCAAAAAAACCACTGCTTAAAGTTGGACATTCTTTTCAGTTGAGGAAAAGGGACTTATTTTGTTAGGGATTTGTGTTTATACCATGGAAAGCTGGAGTGAAGGAGAGGGGGGAAAGCAAACTTTATTGGACTTTGCGTAATAACTGGTGAGGGGGGGATTAAAAATGTAGTACTGTTATCCTTATTTAATTTAATCTTTAACAAACAGAAAGTATCTACTAGTACTCTCTCTTTTTTTTTGGCGGCTGATGGGGATGCTAACCCCTGACCTTGGTTTTACACCACGTGCTAACCAGCAGAGCCAACTGGCCAGCCAGTATCTGTTAGTACTGTAAGCAAAATGCCTATTATCACTTTGGGATTTGAAATGGAAACCATTCTTCTATAACTTCAGAATTAATCTGCTTTTAGAAAATTAATAATTTTAGTTCTTGGAGATGGCTGGGTCATTTTTTCCTTTCAAGGCCAGAGTTCTAGCTTAAGTCACTCTGGGGCAGGCAGCTCCAGAAATAGCCCCGAGGGTCTCTTCTGGGGCTGGTGGGCTCCTGAAGGGTCAGGTTGTGACTTACCCTGTTTCCTGTCCTAAGGCAGCTTTGAAACCCACTCCCAGCCCTATGGAGCGTGGCAGCGGAGGGCCTCTAGGCACAGTGCTGGTCCACAATAAAGACAAAAAATGTTAGCCATTTTTAATATGCTGTTAATTAAAAAAGCAAGTTAAACTATAATACAATTCTGTTTCTATTTAAATATATATATACGTATATATTAGTGTCTACATAGCCAAAACTGTTTGGAGGATTTTGTGTCCAACAGTTAATGGTGACTCTCTCTGAGGGACAGGGTGCTACTGAGGACTTTGATTATCTACATTATATATGTATTTAAACATTTTAAATATACTTTAAAGCTACACATGTGTATTACTTGCATGGAGAAAAATGTGTTGTTTTTAAAAGAAAAATAAAGCAAAATAACCAGATAACCTCCCTCCCCCAAACAATAAATAGCCCCTCCCTAAACTCATCACTTCTAGGAAGCAAGGTTCAAAATCCTCACTGAGGATGGTCCCCAGGGGACCCTTCTGGGCTCTGTTCACCCCACCACACACCTTGAAGCTCCTGGAATAGGCTTCTCTTTTTCACGTCTCTGCCCAAAGCCTCTTTCAAGTGATGTCTCAGTCTATTAAAATTACGGTCCTGGCTCCTTCAGGACCCAATTTTAAGACACCCTTCCCTGGCTCTGTCCTCCGCATTCCCTGGGGCTCTTGGCAGACGTTTTATGTGCATCTGTCATTCTCTAATGTCCTTCTTTGTTTATGAGTCACTGTCTGACTTCCAGGCTAGGGGCTGTGTCTGCTGGCACCTCCGCTCCTTTGTTGGGCACAGTGGGCACTTGGTGAAATGTTTGACCGTGTATGGAAAAGATGTAGCTCTTCCTTGTACGCGGTCCCAGGTCATCCAAAGCAGGCTCTGTTGGGTTACTGTGGCCAGTGGCGACTTCAGTGGGAAAACAACAGCCTGGTTTGCCAAACCTCATTCCCTGGGCACTCAACAAACCTAATGTGTGTTTTTTTATTTACTGTCGACATGGCAACCTGGGTTGTTTAACCAAAATGGCTACCTGGCGTTCCTCCAGGGCACACCGCCTGGCAGGTTCTGGGTGTGTATGCAGAAGGTCAGGTTCTGCTGCAGTCAAGGCCCAGCCTTCCGCCCAAGTTCCCCTAGGGGTGTGGCAGAGCCATTCAGGGGGCTGCTTTCTCACAGGAATGTCAGGCAGCCAAGCAGAGGATGTTTACAGAGTTTATTATAACGTGGGAAAGTGCTTCTACTCCGGCGTTAAATTTAAAACGTAGAGTATAGGGTGCAGTTATAGCTCTGTGAAACATGCATGCACGCGTGCACACACACACAACACACTTGTGTGCACACACACTCAGCACATACTTATGCACACAACACACATACACGTGCATGCCCGCACACACACAACACACAAATCCCCAAAAGCCCAGGAGGAAGCACGTCAAGCCAACAGGGGTTGTCTTTGGATGGGATCAGGGGTAACTATGTTCCTTTCCTACTTCTCTGTCATTTCTGCATGTTCTGGAATAAGCATATGTAGCATACGTAGGTTTTTAATTTTTTAATAAAGTAAGAAATTTTATTTTTAAAACATTGTTTTCCTGGTCTGAGACTATCCTAGAGATCATTCCACATCAGCACATGTAGATTACCTCTTTTTTTTTTTTTTTTGGTGTATTAAATTATATTTCATTACATGATTACATATATTTTTTATGTAGTCCCTTCTTGAAGGACATTTTGGTTGTTTCTTTCTTCCTATCACAAATAGTACAATAATAAATATCTTTATATGTGTATCTAGGCAAATGTGGGGTTTTTTTGTTTGTTTTACTTGTCTTTTTTTTTTGTTATCTAGGCCAACTTTAAAAACATACATTTTGTAATATGCAAGTAATGTATGTATAGGTAAGATGAATTCCAGCATGTAAGTGGTATACAGTAAAGTAGGCCTTCCACTTCTGCTCCCTGTTTCCCTGGGCTGTGTCCTTCCAGAAACGTTCCTTGTGTATACAAGTGTATGTATGCACGTGACTCTCCCATCTTCTTTTTCTCTGAAATGTTACAAACCTGTCTTGCACCCTTGTGACCATCTTCCCATATTGGCCCATAAGAGCTGCTGGAAGCTAGAACTTCAGTAACACACATTTTGGGCCGGGCAGGCTCTGGTCTATGTGCCTTCCTTGCATCAATTTGTTTAGTCTGCACCGCAGTCCTGTGGCAATTGGTGTTTTACCAGGTAGTGAACCTGGGGCTCTGAGACCTTCATTCACTTGCCCCATAAATGGTGGAGCCATGTTGAGACGCAGGCGATCTTGCCCCAGAGTTGATGCTCTTAAGAACTGCAGCATGTCATCTCTTCTGTTTTGTCATTGTTTTGCTTTTTTTTTTTTTTTTTTTTTTTTTTTTTTTTTTTTTTTTTTTTTTTTTTGTCTT